>NC_062257.1:4743561-4873439 GCF_905475465.1 Pieris napi | reverse complement strand
CTTAATATAAACGACGATTATAATGGATGTCGGCGAACTATTGTCTTTTAAGGTTAGTTTATTTTTTTGTGTGTTGATGTCTTATCAATTCGTTACTACATTAATTTACCCCTTAGCCTACCCCAACACCTAAGCGTCCTAATGAAGATGAACTCGAAGATTCAGATGAGGAAAGTGTACGTTCGAAAAAAGTACGTCGACGAGCAGTCGGTACGGAATTCGAAAGATCTGGAAAGTCTCTGCCCAAAGAACCTACTATAACCGACAAAGAACGCGAAGATATTCTAAAATTTGTAGAAAATGTTGTTACAGAGGTAAGCTACAAAAAAAGCCTAATAAAATAACATAGGAAATCAATATTTTTTCAATAATTATTTTGTTTTTTCAGGGAGAAGTCTTGGATGAAACAGCAGTGAAAAAACTTGTTCTAAATTTCGAAAAGAAAGCCTTAAGGAACCGAGAAATGAGAATTAAATTTCCTGATCAGCCTGAAAAGTTTATGGACAGTGAATTGGATTTATATGATGCATTGCAAGAATTAAGTGCAGTTGCAACAGTACCTGATCAGTATCCACTACTTGTAGACTTGAAATGCATAAATTCTCTCTTAGAGCTCCTATCCCATGATAACACCGATGTTTCAACAAAAGTTGTGAATTTGTTACAGGTATATCTGCCATTTTGTGTATTTATTTAGAATTAATTACATTTAATGTTTGACACTATTTGTTTTCAATAGCTATTTGATGTTTTTATAAAATTACTATTTTAGGAATTAACCGATGTTGATATATTGCATGAGAGTGAGGAAGGTGCAGAGGAGTTAATCAATGCTTTAGCTGATGCAGAGTCTCCATCTCTACTCTTACATAATTTGTCTCGTCTTGATGAACAAGTGCCTGATGAGAGAGATGCTGTACATAATACTTTAGGTGTGTATACAAGCATTAAATGTAAATCATTATTTATTATATTAATTTTGAGCTTCTGTTTCAAACATTGACATAATTTATAGCATTTTAATATGTGATACTTTTAATGCAATGGTTCCCTAAACACTTAAAACATATACTGTTCTTTGTATTCACAGAAAAACGCAGTTGCGCCTTATTTATTCCCAGTATAAGCGATTGATACCATTATAAAACAACATTTAAAGCCTATATTCTAGGTTTTATAAAATAAAATAATAAAATTAAAAATTAAAACATCTTACATCTATTATATCAAGTGACAAATTAAACATCGTCAATCAGACGGCAAAGAAGAAAAATAAAATATAAAAAGAGTTTGTATAGGAAAATATGTTTTCCTTACATACATATTATATATTGTGTTAATTTCAGGAATCATTGAAAATATAACTGAGTTTCGTCCTGAATTATGTGTTGAAGTTGCAAAACAAGGTTTTATTCAGTGGATTCTTAAGAGATTGAAGGTATAAAAATGATTATTTAAAAAAATTGATGTCTTCATAAAAATATATTAACGTTGGTGATGTATATATATTGTAGTAAATAATATATAATAATATTTTCAGATGAAAATACCATTTGATGCCAATAAATTATATGCGACAGAGATTTTGTCAATTCTTCTGCAAAATACACCCGAGAACAGAAAATTGTTAGGAGAACTTGATGGCATTGATGTACTATTACAACAGTTAGCTGTAAGTATATTTTTTTTAAGTTAAAAATATTTGTTATGATATATTAAGATTTACAATATTATCTTACCATGGAGCCTAAAGTAAGAAACAGAAATAAAAATAATGTAGACTAAGAATAACTATAATAACAAAAAGAAAAAGAGTAAGTATGGAGTTTCTTGACCATTCTTCTCCATATGAAAGTACCTTTTGCAAGGGGAAACAAGAGTCATTTGTTAAATACATTTTTAAATTGTAATTTTGACTTTCAAATGTGTCTTTTTAATAGGCCTAATTGAAATATATTATAGTGTAAATTCCTTGTAAAGTCCATTAAAAGATTTAACGACAAACCCGGTATAGCGTCGAAATCACTCGGCTTTGGTTTAGATAGTCTTCCATACAATGATACACTCTACATCGCATTACATCCACTCTCAATAACGACAATTAAATAATAAATAGTACTTTTTTAGTGGCTGAAATTATTTAAAACTGCGGAGCTGTGTACGTTCTTTGGTCCCTTTATTGTCCTAGCCCGTAATAAACTCGACTTTCTGAGAAATCCGTTCTTTTGTTTACAAATTGCGATTGCTTGCATGTGCTTTATCTTCAATGAGAGAATTGCTTTTTTATGTAATACTGAAATAAACTTTTTCTTTTTCTAATACACGATTTTCTTCTTTCCATTTAACGACATCTCTTTGTAACTAGGGATTGCAATCCGGAAAAACGGATCCGGTAATCCGGCGGATCCGGCATCATTTAATGGTTACCGGATCCGGTACCAATATACCGTATCCGAAGACCGGATCCGGTGCTAGCAGTTTGTGGGAAAATGTGGCCTTTTCGGCCGCAGGCTATATTTGCAGCTCTATTAGAAGTCGTTTAGCTGATGACACAATTAACAATATTTGTTTTCTACGATCTTATTTTCAAAATCAATATTGATTTTCTTTTAATACTTATATTTTTTTACAATTATTACTTAAAATAATTATTTATCGTAAGTTGATTAAACTAAAGAGTTCTAAACTCATTATTGTGATAATTTTTGCCATTCATTCGTTCGACAGATTCATCAAATCATGATGGTATCTGTCATAATCATAAATACCTATAAGACTTGTTTGTTAGCATTCTCAAATACTTTAATAAAGATTTTGATCTCATTTCAGTTAATTACGTAAGGTTAATTGTATCTATTAGATATTATAGTTACTTTATAATTAATATTGTTACTTATAAATTGATCTATCTGTGAAAATGAAATCTAGAAAGACTGAGCTACTCGTTACGTCGTAAAATTATTACTAGTTACCTACACTACTAAATTTTAATTGTTTTCTTGTTGTCTATTTGTCTTAACATTGGTTAGGAAATAAAGTCGATTTTATATGTTTGTGGTTTATTTTTTATAAACTACCTACATATAAGTGCAGTGACACTTGATTAACTCACTTATTTTGTACTAAAAAGCGAAAATCATCTTGATTTAATCAATCCGGTCGGATCCGGCCGGATTGATGGGAATCCGGTCGTATCCGGCCGGACTGAAAATGACGCCGGATTGCAATCCCTATTTGTAACGTCAAAATATGCGGAGTCTCTTGAGTGTCGTTATATAGAGTTTACACTGTATTTGACTTTGAAAACTAACACCCATTTGATATTTAATTTTTTATAGTATGAAATTAAAGTGGCTATATTATTATAATTTATACTTATTATGAGAGTGTTTATGTAAGCTATCTATATATATGAATCTATGAAGTTTAGTTCTAAAGTAATCTTTCTCAGTACCCATTAGTACCATATTAAATATGTAACAGTTTGGCCAGTCTAAAATCCACAACCATTTTGTAGGATATATAGGTATGTTTTAATTGCTACCATTAAATCTTACAGTTTTACAAGAGACATGATCCAAGCGGTCCCGAGGAACAAGAGGCTATGGAGAATATGTTTGATTCCTTGTGCTGTGCGCTCATGGAGCCGGCCAATAGGGATCGTTTCCTACGAGGCGAGGGACTCCAGCTTATGAACTTGATGTTACGGTAACATTTTGATATTTTGAAGTGAAACTTCTTTAGGTGCATGAGGGTAAAATTTTTACGGAACGTCACGAAGATGTGCAGCGTTTTTGTCGAAGAATGGGAGAGACCGATTGAGAGAGAGTGAGAAGGGCGAATTACCTTATAGAAATTCTATTTTGTAAAATTAAAATTTCGTGAAGAGAATTTATTAAATACTAGCGGACCCGACAGACGTTGTCCTGTCTTAACTATGAATATTGATTTCAAATTGGTATAATGAATTAAAAAATATTTCAGAAACAAAGTGTTTATTATTCTAATGCTTTATGTTATACAACATTCTTTGTTTTTTTTTCTGGCTCGCATATCATTGTATTATCAATATAATAACTCCGATCGAAGCATTTATTTTGAACGATATTCATTTTTCTTACATCCTCTGACGATATTTGCAGCACGCATTCTGTCAATGTTGTGTTATGTCAAACGCCATAAGGTTACACCAAAAAGTTCGAATTGTATGGTGGTTAAGTATTCTTGAATTTTCTAATTTTCCGCGCAATTTTTTTTTCTTGTTTTCTTTTATAAGAACCTTCTCCTGACAATTACAAACACAACAAAAAAAAAATCTGACAAATCGGTCGAGCCGTTTTCATGTGATGTCGTGACAACGGAAAACGGGTTTCATTTTTATATATATAGATTAGTATTTTATATTTTATGCAAAATAATTTATTGAAATCTCAAATGACGAATTGTAAATTAAAATGCCACGTGTTTTTATTATCGAAGAAATAAATTTAAAAAAATTAAATTTATTATTTGCATTAATTTATCGACACTTTTAATATTTTAATGACAATTAAGTTATAAATAATAGCTCCCAAGTTTAAGTACAATACTAGCTAGAATGGGTTATTATTTTGTGAAAAATTTGCCAAAAATTTGCTTTTTTTTTACATTTTTCTAGAGAAAAGAAAATGTCAAGAAATGGATCATTAAAAGTCTTAGATCATGCTTTAGCTGGTCCAGATGGAAAGGACAACTGTAATAAATTTGTTGACATTTTGGGTTTACGCACAGTATTTCCATTATTCATGAAAACTCCAAAGAGGAAGAGACTGCTAACGGTTGATCAACATGAAGGTAAATTGATTTTTAAATATCGAATATGTTAAATGTATAGTGAGATCCAACTTAGAAATCATAATGTTTGAATTTAGAATATAATTTTAAATTAAAAAAAAAAGTATAAACACGTCATGTCGAAAGGCTTTAGCTTAGCGCTAGGCGTTATTAAAGAAAGTATAAACAGTGCTGACATTTAAAAGTAGAACACCTTTTTATGGTAAGAGTAAAGAGGAAGAGACTGATAACGGTTGATCAACATGAAGGTAAATTGATTTTTAAATATCGAATATGTTAAATGTATAGAGAGATCCAACTTAGAAATTGTAATATTTGAATTTAGAATTTAATTTTAAATTAAAAAAAAAAGTATAAACACGTCATGTCGAAAAGCTTTAGCTTAGCGCTAGGCGTTATTAAAATAAACAGTGCTGATATTTATAAATAACACCTATTTTTAAGGTAATGTTTATTTTATTAGTATCATTCAGCCTACACTGAGATCCAACTTTGAAAATGGTAAAATTTGAATATAGAATTTAATTTTAAATTTAAAAAAAAACCGCATAAACACGTCATGTCGAAAGGCTTTAGCTTAGCGCTAGGCGTTATTAAAATAAACAGTGCTGATATTTATAAATAGAACAACTTTTTTTAAGGTAATTTTTACTTTATTAGTATCATTCAGCCTACAGTGAGATCCAACTTTGAAAATGGTAAAATTTGAATATAGAATTGAATTTTAAATTTAAAAAAAAAGTATAAACACATGTTCAAAATTGTTCATTAGTGTATAAATATTAAAACATACCCACCATTTAAACTAACCAATATATTTTTTCATCATAGCCTAGGCACCTAGATACAATACCTAAAAGAGTGTAGGCGTATATAAAACAGGACCAAGATGAGTACCTTGTGGAACACTTCTACACCAACTATCTACTAATCGTGGTTCTGTACCACAATATGCAACTAACTAACTCTATCGGATATGGCGCAAGCCATAAAATAGCATTTTTCCCCACAAAATCATATCAGCCATCCATCTTTTTCCATACTACATGTCGGCGTTCCGCCACAATTATAGCGTCCAGACTCCATTATAATAAACACACACACGTAATATCACTTGCTTTATTTATCACACGATTTCTAGCACCGACCTGAACAAAGATGTGACCTGCCGTTCTTTTTATATAAACCAACTGTCATTTTAAATTTTAACGTTTTAGAACTGTAAATTCATGTAATTGAAATTACTGTACAATCATTTATAAAATATAGTTTAAAAATCAACATTAATATTATAATGAATTTTACATAACTCCAAATGATTTATTTTGCACAAATTACAAATTTATTTAAATTACAAAACGCCACTTTACAAAGTTCGTCAAAAGATGGCGTTACTTACAAATATAATCATATGTTATTTATTACTTGAATCTCAAAGATTGTATTAATATTTATTATAAATAAGTTTTAAATGTTTAAAGTGATATGATTCATTCTTTCAATAATAACAATAATAATGACTATGGAGTCATTATTATTATCGACCACTGAATGGACATTAATTTATAGATCTAGCAACATTGACTAACGGCCTCGAACCAATTCGACTTTGACATTATTAAATGACAATGACAATGGCAGCTGACACTTACACAATTTCTTAAACATAAATAATAAATGCTATGAATTTACTACAGACTATCAATCCTTAATATTATTTATTTACTTGAATTAAATATCAATCTTTATATTTTGTAATAATATTATCATTATCTATGCACCCATATACATTTATTTACTTAAATTATATATCAATATATTTTGTAACAATATAATCATTATATATAAATTTGCGCCCATATACACTATGGCCACCTTTGTCAAAAGCATTGACTGATTTATTTTATATGAAGAGTTTGACTATACAATTATTAATTTACAGAACACGTTGTATCAATAATATCGTCAATGTTACAAAATTGTCAAGGCGGTCAGCGGCAGAGATTGCTAGCGAAGTTCACTGAAAACGATTTGGAGAAAGTTGATAGACTTTTGGAGCTACACTTCAAATATATGGATAAAGTTGATCGGGTCGAAAAGGAAATTGAGGTGAGGAAAGGTTAAAATAATCTGTGGAGATAAAACTTATTTGCCTATTAAAAATTTAATTATCACGAAACGGATACAGAAATCTGAGGCCCAGATCTAAAAGGTTGTATTGGTATGTTATCTAAAGCTGGCGGCTTCAACACATTTACACTTTGTGCTTGTGTAGTGTCGGTGAATAAGCGCGAGGCGTGATGTCACGCTGATTATGAAAAGAAATGTCACATGAAAAGACTACCCGTCTCTCTCGCGCTCCGTCAAGCTTATGAGTATAAAAGAGACAGTTATTGTTTTGCTTTTGCTATTGTTTATGTTGATCTTTTTTCTCATTATTATTTTGTCTGTGATTGTTTACTTATATGGTTGGAGGTTAGAATACTTTGAAAAAAATGTCTTATGAAATATATTCCGTCTAAACATTACCAGGACAATCTCGTGAAATGGTGTACAATGTTTTTAATTATTTTGAGCATCTTAATAAAAACAGTTTAACGAAAAAATTTAATTTTTAATTTGACATCAGATGCGACTGGGGTTTCTAAGAGGATTATTGAAATAATTGTTAGTGAACTAAAAGTGAAGTGTGTTGAGCTAGATGGAACTTATGTCGAAAAATGAATAATTATTTACACAAACTACTCTTTTACGTTCTTGGTCGGGCTTAGAACATAGAACGTATGCACATTTTTTTAGAGTAGACTAAAATATATAGCTTGGCAAAAAAGTCATACTTTTAAACATACTGTATAGTGAAATTGCATTAGTGTGTACTCACAGTATATATAGTGCTGGCGATAGAGCTTTCGATAACCGACCTATAGCGTCGCTGGTATTTTTAAAATAGTTTTTGAGATTGGCAAAACAATTCTCTCATCTACCTCTATATGGAAATGATAAAATGCCTATGATGTTGTGTGAAGAGGCTCGTAGCTACTGGATTAGCCAAGAAATTTTACAGCCTCAGTTTTGGTTCTAGCAAGAAGCAGAAGAACTGGATGATGATGCACAGTATTTGAAAAGATTGTCTGGTGGATTATTCACATTGCAGCTTATCGATAGGATAATATTGGAGGTAAGTTTGTAATATATTAACTATTATTATTAAACTAGTAAAGAGGACTTCAAATTAGCAGGATAATAGGTCTAAAATTAGCAATATTTTCCAAATTCCTTCTGCAAAAACCAACCTAGGAGTTCAGGCACATTGATATACAAAAAACCCAAGATGCACAGTCTCAAATAAAAGTAACGCTCGAAAGTGTCCCGAAACACTATTTCTGTCCCTTTCTATAACAGTATATGTTACAAGCATATATTATTGCAAAATCAACCTTACGCGAATTGCTTAAAGTTCTTATTACAACGCAGTGTATACGAACTTAAAGCAATAAAATTTTACGACCGACCGTGGTCGGTAGGTATTGAGTGGAGTCGAACATGACTTTTTTATTTACAACTATTTAACATTATTTTAAATTTATCCGACTTTTCGGGTGCTTTACAGCGTGCGTGGTCACGGTGACTGAAGACAAAAGGTGTTGGATGTTAAATAGTTGTAAATTTATAATAATACATAACTTTAATCCGGTTAAAAAGTTTTTTCTTTAAATTAAAAAAAAATGTTAAATTGGCTACCTCCTGACCTACACTTTACATAGCGTAAATATATTTGTCAAAAACTACACACAAAAAAGTTCAAAAGTACATAAATTTATTAATAAAAAAAAACACAAATAAATAACATCGACTCCACTTATTAGACGCGAGACTATTTGAAATGAGCGCACAATTTAGAATGTTGCGCTCATTTTTTGAGGACGTTTTTTTGACGTTGATTGTGCATCTTGGGTTTTTTGTATATCAATGTTTAGGCCCCTCTCTTTCGAATCCTTCGCGATTTTAACGGATTGATATATTCGGTAGTGGGCTGGTCAGTTTTAGAGAAAGCATTGTTGGGTGCCTATCTCGAACCTATAAAGATAGATTCTGCTTTACCAAAACTTTATTGTATGCTTATTTTATCTTGTATATATTAATTGTATTCTTTTTTGTAACACTTATGTTTACTTCAATTGTCATACATTTTAGAAGGATTTTGTAAAATATGCCGTAGATTTAGTACTATGTATGATGTGGTAAACTTTAATAAATATATATATATATATAGTCAAGTATAGTCAGATCACAGGTAGGTACTTACATATTTTAGATTTACATAAATATTTTTTTCGTATTTTAAATATTATATATATGTACTCATGTCAAAATATTATATTTGTACAGTACAGTTTGGTTTCTGAATCCCTTAGTTATTTAGTCTTTAAAAAATGTACAAAGAATTGTAGTAAACTTAATTTCCAATCATCTCCGAGGTTGTAGCTTCGAACTGTGCATCATCGGACTTTCTATGTGCGCATTTAGAGGATATCGACATGCCTTAGATCCAAAAAAATTGTCAGTCACTTGATCACCTACTTGCCTATTAAGAAAACTATCAAGAAAGTCATACAGATATGACAGGGCAACACCAAGGGTTGTAGCACATGCAAAATGCGTGCATACAAAGTATACATGTTAGAAGTGAAACTTCTCTGGCAAACTAATTTTAAGTCTTGTTTATATTTTTACAAATCTAAAACTTTAAATTTCTGAGACTTAGAGGTAGGGGAAAAGGAAGATATGTTAGGAATTTAATGAATTTAATTATCATTAAAATATTAAAAGTGTCGAAAATTAATACAAATAATATTTTTTTTTTAAATTTATTTCTTTGATAATAAAAACACGTGGCATTTTAATTTACAATTCGTCATTCAGAAATTTCAATAAATAATTTTGCATAAAATAAATTCTCATAAATTTTCTTTACGAATTTTTAATATTAAAAATATAATTTCTCTAAGGTGATTCGCCCTTCTTACTCTCTCTCTCTCTCCCTTTTCGTCGACTAAAACGCTGCACATCTTCGTGACGTTCCGTAAAAATTTTACCCTCATTGAAGTTTCACTTCAATAACATGCGTTTAAGGCCTTCAATCCTTTTTGTATCTGATTTAAATTAACGAATTATTTTTCTTTCCAGGTGTGTACAGCTGGTCCGGTGTCAATAAAACAACGTGTGCAGCGCGTGTTATCACTACGCGGTGGCTCTTTGAAGATAATAAGACATGTGATGAGGGGTAAGATAACTTTTATGACCATACATGCATGGTATGCTTATCACTAGATTGACTCAGCGTCTGTTATCAATTTTTACACGCTTTATATTAGCTTCACCTGTATGTATGTATGTATGTATGTAACCGACTCCTTCGGACTCGATTTTGACCCAATTTTAAGGACAGATTTAATTCAAACTTTGCGCACCTGTCAAAGATCGATGACAATGCAATAATCCGAAAAAAAAGTGAAAGAAATAAAAAAAAATTAACTAAAAAATAAAAAATGGGGCGCTCTGTGCCATATTTTTCGTCTATCGAGCAACCCACGCTTTTTCACAATAATACCAGTATTTTTTGTTCATTACCATTTTCAGCCTAAATTAGGAATTATTTTTCACTTTTTAATTTGATGTGCTTTAAAAGCGTGTTTTTTAGTTTTTTTAACTATTATTTATTTTAAAAGGAATTTTGCTAATTTTTACGTCAAATAATTTATTTGACAAAATACAAGTTATTATTGTGTTAGGTTAGTAACAGTAAAATTACTTTCGCACATAACACAGAACCAGATACACTATTTTTGAAGTTATACTTCTTTTGGCGCGTTAGGGAAAAATGATGAGAGTAAATTTTTGCGTCACAAAAAACCAACACCCTGAAGTTAGCTATAGTTAACATTTGAGTTTTTTTGTGATATTTAAATAAACTTTATTTAAGATAATGCGTTATAATGAAACCTTCAATGTATCAAATAAATTTTTTCTATTGTTTGTGTCGTTTTTCTACAAACGTAGAATAACATTTTTGAAAAGATTCTAACTTTCCCGCTGTGAATCCCCGAAAATGCATTTCGGTTTCAAGCATAGATAATGTGTAAAAAAGTAAATAATTATTGTTAAGAATTTATTTATTTATTGAGTAGCTCTCTGAACTATAGAACTCTTTTGTCTCTTTGAAATATAAAGATGAATACTTCAGTTACAGTATAATCTTAATAATTTTTTTTTTTTTTAGAATACGCCGGCAACCTCGGCGACGCCGGTAGCGAAGAATGGAGACAGCAAGAACAACAGCACATCTTACATTTAGTTGATAAGTTTTAAATAAAATATATTTTTAATAATATAGTTTTATTTCTAATAAACGTTTACATTGTTTAATGGTAACAGTAGTAACAATATTTAGTAGTTAACCCTTTATAAATTCGTCTAATTGCACGCCAGCCAATGCACTCAATCTCTTATATTGTATTTACTTTGTGATCAATAGGGGAACGTTCAAGTATTACGTAACAAATGGGGAGGGGGATTCCCCTTTTGTAAAAACTACTAGAATTACGCGTTATTGTTAATATTATTTTTCGACTTTCCAGTAATTTACACCACATAATCTTACTTAAAGGTATAAAGAGTCACTAGGTGGGCACGAAACGTTTTATTATACTTGGGTACAGAAAAACGTTACGGCGCGTTACATGGGGGGGGGGGGGGGGGGGGGTTGTGTTAAAAATTGCGTGACGTAATACTTGAACGCTCCCTAGAGACAAGTACTTTGATACGGTGCAATTAGTTCTGGGGGTACTATATAAAAGTATACAATGTTTTAAGTGACACGAAAACAGCATTGTTTCGTATGGTTAACGACGAGTAATAAATTTAACTCAGTGAAAATCGTGAATGGATCTAAATGCTGCATGTGTACAAGAGCTCTCACGAAACCTTAACGCAATCCACTCCTTGTAAAATAATACCAGAACAAAATTAAAAATGTAATAAAATAAAGCTGCTAAAGCTAAATAAAAGCAGTCATTCTTATTATAGATAGATATATTTAGAAAGACAGCGTTGGTATTCTAAATCTATATAATGGATATGGTCAACAATTATGGCAGCAATGCGATAATCCCAAGATTTGTTAGATTTCAATTAAAAATACATTTAAGTAAAAAATAGTTATTATTTCGTTCTTGGAGTATTATAGATTTTTTATAGTTTCGAGTTTATATCTGATTGCGTTCTAGACTTATAAATGGTATAGAATCGTGCCGAACCCAATTAAAACCCCCTGGTCATCTTGAGAACCCCTAAATTTGGGCGGAAAACCCCACGTTGGCATCACTGATCAGATTTTACAAAATAGCAATATAAAAGGTGAGTTCAAATTAAAACAATTTTATTAGTCATGAAGCAACTCTTTGTAACCACAAAATGTATGTATTAATAAAGGAAAAAATTTAATATAACTGTAACAATAAAAGTTTTTCTAATCTATTAATGTTGTTTCACACTATCTAATCTCAACATTTTTAATTAAGGTCAATGTATCGTGTAAAATGAAACGCGGGCGGCCATATTGCCATGGATTATAGAAATTTGGACTTCGTATTGGCAAGTGTTCTGCCTTGAATTTATTAGTATACGTAGCCCTCTCACTATTTTTATCTAGTAATAAATAATGATGGAAACTCCTTGGTGACAATTGACTTTTCTTTCAATGACATCTTCACTTTGATCAACTTAAATTGCGATATTCTGTGGTATATTTGTAGAATAAAATAGAACGTTTTGAACATTAACTGAATTTCAAAGAAAGTTTTATCAAATTTAGATAAGTTGTTGCGTTAAGGTTTTTCGTAAGAGTTGCATCAGTATGTGACAAAAGGTTGCCATAAAGATAACATTTATCACAGTCTTACACGTACTCAGAGTCGCTCATTAAGTGTTAAGCCATTTAAATGTCATATGTTAACACACACAATTTAATATTAAAAAAATCGAACCAATTAAAAAATGTTTGATATTTTTTTAATCATATTCAAAGTAAATTAATAATCTAAATTTAATTAATGTACGACTCTGATGATCGCTGTTAAGTAAATAAATTTCTCACATAATCTAAATATAGCTTTGGGAGCGTTCAATTATTACGTAACAAATTTTTGGTCCTTTTGTAAAAAGTTGCGGGGCGGGGATAGAATTACGCGTTTTAATTAATATTATTTTCGTCTTTACAGTACTTTACACCACATAATGGTAACTTTTAGGTACAAACAGGTGGTGTAGGTAGTCACGAAACGTTTTACTGGTACAGAAAAACGTTATGGCGCGTTGTGGGGGAGAGGGGGGTCAAGAATCTCCAAAAATTGCGTAACGTCATACTTGAACGCTCCCTTTACGATACAGGGACAATAAACCCGACACAGGCAGAAATCCGTGCTATAGTGTATTTCTTCTCGAATTAATAATCCAATAAATTGAAATTGCAATGGAAATACAAAAACCAAATATCCACGCTGGTGAACATTATTTACATGTTCATGGTATGAAACGAATGAATTTATCATATCCAAACATTTAAATAAATCTAAACTATGACAACTAATTTTAAGATTATATTCATAAAAATTATATTACGTCCATCATAAAATTGCTCACAACCACGCAACCAATATTTTAAATGCTTTAAAAATATCTCAAGAATACCTAATGGATAAAAATGTAAGATTTAAATTCATTAAAAATTATATTAAATAACAATAAGTAAAATACAGTGAGTTTTTAATAAAACTAAGTACGATACTTTCGTAAGTTTTCGTATAAGATAATTTCTACTACGTATTAATTTCATACTACTAACTTTTCCATACAAGCGTGTTTTTCGTTCTACATTTTCGATTTACGTATTAAGATCTTTACCCGGCGTGATCCGTTGAATTTGTAAGAATATGGTTACGTAATATAAAATTAATGTGTGGTCACACACAATGCCAATATTATATTACGCACACATATTGCAAAGTATTTCTGTTTTTGCACAGACCTCTTATTTAGCGTTTTGTCAAACTCACTGTAACTTATGTCATAATTGTGTTTTGCTTCCAAGATTTAAAAAAAAACTCCCCAAAGATTTATTATCAGTCGACGGAAGTAAGTGCTTTCAAAGTTTTAAAACAAAATCTGGTAATATTTATCTTATAAGCGCTGAAATGATTTATCTTATAAGCTTTCTTTAGAACTGGCAAAATATCGTCTTCATTATATTAATTATTTATGTTATTTAATTAGCATTCAAAAATTAAGTAAATCTTTTTCCAAATCGTAAATTTGGTGGTTATAGCGACTAAATTTAATTTAGACACAAAATCTAAATCGAAAAAAAATCGAATAGAACAATTTGATTCAGTTTCTATGAAAATAAGAATTCGGATAGTCAGACATATTAAAATAATTTAATATTCACCAATGACAATTGGACAATTGGCAAGAGTATAAAAAGTATAGACAAGTTTTTGAAAAAAAAAATCAATAGAAGGCACTGGTAGCAGTGCTTCCAGATCGGTTAATATTGCCAGAAAAATTACAGTGTTTTAATAATAAAAATTCAGTAAATATTCAACTTCAAATATTTTTTCTAAAATACCCACTTATTTTTTTTTAAAGTTCAGTAAATAATAAACCAATACATACAGTTTTTATAGATAATTGGAAAATAAACGTCAAACAACTTTTTGTATGAAATGAGAGGGTACTTCTTTCTACCCTCAGAATTGAAAAAAAAAATAAAATATTCCTTGTTATTACAAAATCTACTAAATTTATCTAAAAATTTTGTCTAATCTGAAAACACTGCGCGTGAGAACATCCACTCAATTACTTTATGAGTGTCTAGGGACAATCTTTGAATGCTGTAGGAATGTCGTCATTGGTTTTGGAAACGTTGCTTCCTCCAAGTAATGATGGCGCCGGGATTGTTCCAGTTTGGATTCCGTGGGCAGTTTTTAAAAGGTCATAATTTATTTTCTCCGTCACCACCGAGTCTTTTCTAAAAAAAGAAAAGAGAAAGAATTTGACTTACTCCTGGCCTGATAATATTGAAGGCGGAAACACATTATTAAAACGCCACGCGACGCGAGTTGTATCAAATTGTACTATTTTCTATGACTAGAATTACACTATGAACATCCGACGCGAAACCATGCGCGAACACGCCACCCTCGAACGACGCACCGCGCGCATTGTGCTTCTTGACGCCACGCGTCAGTCGTTCGAATTTTTCGCACGAATGTCACATACATTATGACATCAGAAGAAGAAAATACAGAAGTAGAAGCTGAACAGTCGCAGAATGAAAAGTACAGTTTGAAAGCATTTTAAGTAAATTTTGGTCATATGTACCCAAAATTTGCATCAATTCTTCTTAGTATATACAACGACCTTCACCGAAATGCTTATTTAATGAAACGTATTTTATATTTAATTTAATATGTCAATAAATATAACCCATATGGGTTGCCTAGCAAATTTCAGTCCAGAGTATGTTTAATTAATATTTTAAAAAAATATACTTTTTATAATTTGCATGTAAAAATTAAAATTTAAAATTTACTACAGTAAATTTTTTTAATGTTTTCAATCTATATTTTTAATCAGGGTAGTATTATATATGTATCACTATAACTTTATTTTTTACTAAAGATGTATATATACTTTAGTGTCACATAAAAAATATACACATAAATAATTAATTGATTAAAAACAACCTAACGTTTGCATATTCTATGGGCTTCATACCTTCGATTGGTATAGAATTTATCTAATAATCATACCGGTAAAATGTTTAAAAAAATGTTTTTTTTTTAAATTAAAATACTCTGGACTGAAATTTGCTAGGCAACCCATATGGATTATATTTATTGACAAAAAATATAATCCATATGGGTTGGCTAGCAAATTAAATATAAAATACGTTTAATTAAATAAGCATCTCGGTGAAGGTCGTTGTATATCGGGATCTTAGACCATCTTCAGACTGGTTATTTATTAAATCCATAGCACAATTAACACACGACTATACACCTTCACTATTGTCAGCTAAATGAATTTTGAATTTGCAAGCGTGTCGCGTGTTGGTAATGTGCTCGATGCACATCGGGTGTCGACACGTTGCGTCACGTGACGTTTTAATAATGTGTTTCCGCCTTAACTCGTCGTCACGTCATGTTTCCTTCTTTACAATTATAACACTTTAGTTATTATATAAAATCTCTCTTTTAATTTTAACTCTTACTTAAGGTAATTTCTACTATGAGGTCCTGCATTCAAAACCTAGACATTAATGGTTAGTCTAGTGGGAAAATGCCTGATAGCAGAGGAAAAGGCATCCACGCATTGATATACAAAAAACCACACACACAGTCTCGAATAAAAGTAACGCTCGAAAGTGTCCCGAAACACTATTTCTGTCCCTTTCTATAACAGTATGTCTATAACAGTATATGTTACAAGCATATATTATTGCAAAATCAACCTTACGCGAATTGCTTAAAGTTGTTATTACAACGCAGTGTATACGTACTTAAAGCAATAACATTTTACGACCGACCGTGGTCGGTAGGACAAGGTATTGAGTGGAGTCGAACATGACTTTTTTATTTACAACTATTTAACATAATTTTAAATTTATCCGACTTTTCGGGTGCTTTACAGCGTGCGTGGTCACGGTGACTGAAGACAAAAGGTGTTGGATGTTAAATAGTTGGAAATTTATAATAATACATAACTTTAATCCGGTTAAAAAGTTTTTTCTTTAAATTAAAAAAATATGTTAAATTGGCTACCTCCTGACCTACACTTTATATAGCGTAAATATATTTGTCAAAAACTACCCACAAAAAAGTTCAAAAGTACATAAATTTATTTATTTAAAAAAAACACAAATAAATAACATCGACTCCACTTATTAGACGCGAGACTATTTGAAATGAGCGCACAATTTAGAATGTTGCGCTCATTTTTTGAGGACGTTTTTTTGACGTTGAGTGTGCATCTTGGGTTTTTTGTATATCAATGCATCCACGTCAATTTCCTCCACAAAATCCTTGACAACCACATGATCGCTTTCGAGCCGGATGTGCTCTGCTAGACTTTTTACCTCATTACAGAAGTCTGCAAAGATTTCTACTCACTTGTATTCCGGGTGTGAAGTGACAAACTGTCTGATCCAGGTGGCCATAGTTGAAATTTCACCAGACGCCCTCCGCTGTATGAGCTTCAAGTATTGCTGTACTGAGCAATGTGTGTCCGCGTCCACATCCATACCGGAGAGGTATGACTCGATTAACGGTATCAGACCAGGGAATACGCCATCCTATAGAGAATTAAGTTATAAATAAACAAGCATCTACAGCTTCGCTTTTGTGGAAAGAGCAAGTTTTGCTGATTTTACCACTACTAGTATGAATACGGAGTTTGAAGACGCTAGTAGATATATAATTGTCAGCAGCGATTGGGAGTATTGTATCATGCTTTAATTAGAATGAAATTGACAATATCAACGTGTACTACTTCAAAATGGCCGCTCATAAGAGCTGTTTATATCGCTAAAATAAAATCTGTTTCATATTATACAAAGTTTGGAGTTAAAATTGGGCCTATTTGTTGGTTTAGGGGTCGTTCAATTATTATGTAAGCAATATATTGGGTCTTTGATTTTCTTATTTGTTGATTACGTCAACAGTAACAGTTTTTTACACATTGTCTATGCTGGAAAACCAAATGTATTTTCGAGGATTCCTACAAAAAATTCATACGTTTATGTACTATTATTTTTGAGAGCTTTGCTTACTTTTGCTGACAATTGGGAGAGAGGTAAATTGCAGTAAATCCGCTTACGTAATACTTGAACACTTTCTTAGACTATAATTATAATAATTTATTTAATTAATCAATTACACAAAATATTTGGAAATGTCACTTCCATATCTTAAATATTCTTGCCTTCAATTGTTTTGTGTAAAATTATCAATAAAAAAAAAAACAGTTTTGAAATATAAAATTACCTTTCCATTAACAATCTCATCGATTGTCATCTCAGCGTACGCGTCCACGTCGGGCGAGCGCACGTCTCGACGGAACCAAAACTTCTGTTGCGTACACGCGCCACGTCGTTGCGCGCGTTGCATGTTCTCATCCACCTAAAAATATTATAAATCTACTAATAATGGAATATACATTAATTTACTCAACATAGTGATAGAGAATGTAACTTATGATATTGACACAAACTATGCTAAATTTACACATTACATTTATCTTAATATATATAAATTACGTGTCACGTTGTTGGTCCGCTATGGACTCCTAAACTACCGATATCAATCAAATTTGCACACCGTGTGCAGTTTGATCTAACTTAAAAGATAGGATAGCTTACATCTCCTTTTATACCCGCAATATTATTTTATTGCAAATATTTGTTTATTATTTGACACAATTCTAACAGATGGCGCTGTGTTAAAAGTACCAACGTTTCACATAAGCTATCTACCTTTCATATAAGTTCTCCTACCGTTTCACTTGAATATTCACTAGTTTACTATTATGTAATATAACAATAAAATTAGATAGTAGTAAACTATTCAATGGAAACGGTAGGAGAATACCAGTCATGGGGACCACCATGCTTTTTTGGTGGTTATGCCATTAAATTGTGACTATCAAATAATAAACAAATTATTAAAATATTATTGCGGGTATCAATTGAGATGTAAGCTATCCTATCTTTTAAGTTAGATCAAACTGCACACGGTGTGCAAATTTGATTGATATCGGTAGTTTAAGAGTCCATCGCGGATAAACAACGTGACACGTAATGTATATATGTAATGGAATGATATTTCATTAATTTGAATTTGACGCGTCGGAGTGACACGCGATAAAATGGCGGATGACGTGTAAATTAATTTAGTGGATTATAGTGTAAAAAGATAGATTAAAGGATAAATGAACATTAAATGTCGTTTCTTTGTATTTCAGGTAAGAATAATTATAATAGTTAGATCATAAGTGCATTATATTATAAAATGTGATAAATAAAATAAAAACTTTGTATTTCAGAGAAACAATTTTGTGTTTTCATTTAGAAAAAATCCTTGATAATATTACTTATAAAACGACATTTTTGTTTATTAAAAAAAGATGGACCGGCTACAATTTGAGTTTACAATGATAGCCTCAATCGATGGCAAATCTAATATATTGGCCATAACTTCAATATTGACAGAAGAAGGAAAATGTTATGTTTTACCTGATGAACTGAAGCCGGTGATTCATCATAAATATATAGTTAAATTGAACACTTTTTCAAAAATAAAAAATAGTATAAAGAAAAGGCACCAAAGCAGAAAGATATGGGTAAAATTAGATGAAGATCTAAAGAAAACATATATAGATGAGGAAGGTAATATGCAATTTTTAGATCAATATTTAGAGGAAATGAGCACAAAACAACCAAGAGGCAATGATGATAATTTGCAACATATCCTGGAAAAATTAATAGAATCTACGACAAAAAAAGAAAATCAACATAATTTAAAACATGTTTCAGAGAAATTTATTATTGAAAAATTCACAAGTAAGAATCCTAATGCAGTGCAATGGATAGAGAATTTTGAAAAAGAGTGTGAGCGTTTTAATATTACAAAAGATGAAACAAAAATAGATATATTGAGATTATTTTTAGAAAACTCCAGTTTGGATTGGTATAGCTCGATGGTAATTAAACTATCAGTAAATTCTGAATGGAATGAATGGAAAGACAAATTTTTAGAAACTTTTAGGAACCAAGGGTGGGATGTAGTCACAACTGCTTTCACATTCAAGTATAAAGAAGGGCTGTTAATTGATTATGCTATAAAAAAAGAACGGCTTATACTAGACATAAATAAATCGATAGATTCCAGAACAATGATAGATCTAATTGCAACTGGTTTACCTGGTTTTATCTTGAATAAGTTAAACAGGGACGAACTCAACAACACTACTGATTTGTTCAACGAGATAAGAAAATATGAAGGTATGATCTTCAAGAAAAACTCAACTATAACAAAGAATATATATTCTTATAAAAATAAATTTAATGAGAAGAAGCCATGTAAGACTTGTGAATCCTTGGACAAAGGAATTAGATATCATCCGGAGGAGTTATGTTGGTTCAAGAAAAATAAAAATGAATCTGAAAAGGTTTTTAAAGCCAAAAATGTAAATAATAATTCGATTATTGAAGTAGATATGAATACTGAGAAAAAAAACGAGTAAGTACACCATTAATCAAAATCAAGCTTTTATTAGAAAATAAACTAGAAGTGAGCGGTGTTTATGATTCAGGCTCACAGATCTCTTTAATAAATTCAAGATTGATTAAAGTAAAAGAAAAAAAAGACAATGTGAATATAACATATATGAAAACGGTTAATGGTGTGAAGAAGACAGATGGCTTGATAACAATAAAAATAAAAATCTTTGATTTAGAAGAAGAGGTCGATATATATATAGTAGAAAATGAAGATTTTGAGGATTTTATAATCGGATTGGATATGATAAAGAAGTTCAAATTAATCCAAAATGAGGACTTGCAGATAGAACAAAGGAAAATAGACAGGATGTCTAAAGATAACAGAAATGAAGATAAGAATATAAAAATATATGCAATAAATTTCAATGAACACATAAAAACAGAGGAATTTGTTAGTAAGACAGATCATTTAGATAAAGAAAAGAAAATTGAGATAGAAGAAGTTATAAATAAATATAAAACTATTTTTGCTAGGGACAAGTATGATATAGGATCAGTTAAAGATTATGAAGCTCACATAGATTTACTTGTAAATACATACTGTAGTAAAAGACCATACAGATGTACAATAGAAGATAAATTAGAAATCGAAGAACAAATATCCAGATTACTAAAGAATAATTTAATAGAAGAATCTTACAGTCCTTTTGCTGCGCCAGTGACATTAGCATTTAAAAAAGGTGAAAATAGAAAATCTCGATTATGTATAGATTTTAGAGAACTTAACAAAATTGTTGTACCACAAGCTCAACCTTTCCCATTAATAGATGATTTAATTATTAAGACAAGAAATTGTAAGTATTTTACTACTCTTGATATAAACTCAGCATTTTGGGCCATACCACTACGGGTGGAAGATAGATATAAAACAGGATTTGTCACACAAGATGGCCATTTTCAGTGGACCTGCCTTCCTTTTGGTTTAAAAACATCACCAGCAATTTTCCAGAGAGTTTTAAGTAATATTCTGAGAAAGCACAATCTCACAGGATACTCTGTAAATTATATTGATGACATTTTAATCTACTCCTCTACTTTTGAGGACCATATAAGACACATAAAAAATGTATTAGAGGCAATAATAAAAGAAGGCTTTAGATTGAAGTTTATGAAGTGTACCTTTGCCTCAGACTCAGTAAAGTATCTTGGCCATGTAATTCAAAACAACTCGGTAAGACCGTTAAAAGACAATTTGATTTCGATAAAACATTTTCCAACTCCGAAGACACAAAAGAATATCAGACAATTTTTGGGAAAAATTAACTTTTACCATGAATACATACCAAGGAGCGCGATTATCTTAGATCCATTACATAAGTTATTAAGAAAAAACGAAAAGTTTGTGTGGTCAGAGAAGTGTGAAGAATCATTTAATCAAATAAAGAGATATTTATGTTCTCAACCGGTATTGGAAATATATGACAAAGACTTACCAATAAAAATCTTTACAGATGCTTCCTTAGAGGGTATAGGAGCAATATTAAAACAAACACAACTGGACGGTAATGACAAACCAGTGGCATATTTTTCAAAAAAACTGAATGAATCTCAAAAACGGAAAAAAGCTATATACTTAGAATGTTTTGCTATGAAAGAAGCAGTCAAATACTGGCAACACTGGCTCATTGGAAAACAATTCACTATTTACTCAGACCACAAACCTTTAGAAAACATGAACATTAAATGCAGGACAGACGAAGAATTGGGTGATCTCACATACTACCTGTCTCAATACGACTTTACGGTAAAATATATACCTGGTAAAGAAAATGTAAAAGCAGACTGTTTGAGCCGAAATCCTGTATTAGAATCAGAAGATAACAAAGAAGAATTATTGAAAATAGTTAATTTAATACAAATAAAGGATATAGTTGAAGATCAAGAGCAAAATGAAACAATAAAAGAAACAAAAGAAAATCTAATACAAAAAAATACAATATATTATAAGAAAATAAAGAAACATGAAAAGATTATCCTCTCAGAAGAATTTAGTAAGAAACTTATAAAAAAGGTGCATGAAGATTTATGCCATATTGGGATCAGACAATTGCAGAAAAAAATAAGTCCAATATACACAGCTAAAAACCTAACAAAGAATATTATAAATATTTGTAAAACATGTGAAATATGCATAAAAAATAAATCAAGAGGTCAAGGAAAATTTGGATTAATGTCACAACTGGGACCAGCAACAAAACCATTTGAGATAATGTCAATGGATACTATAGGTGGCTTTGGAGGATCTAGATCAACAAAAAAGTACCTACACCTTTTAGTAGACCATTATACAAGATATGCATTTATTGTGACGTCAAAAACACAGAATGCAAGTGATTTTATAAAACTAACAAATAATGTACTAGAAACAGATGAGATTGGAATAATTTTGACAGATCAATATCCAGGCATCAATTCAAGAGAATTTAAGCAATATCTAAATGAAAATAATGTGAAATTAATTTACAGCTGTGAATACACCATTCTCAAATGGCTTGAATGAAAGGTTAAATCAAACAATAGTTAATAAAATAAGATGTAGAATAAATGAGAAAAATAATAAGAGAACATGGACAACAGTGGCAAGAGAATGTATAGAGAAATATAATGAAACTGAACACTCCGTTACAGGTTTTGCACCAAAATATTTACTGGATGGTACAAATGTCAGCATTCTACCAAATGAATTAAAAATAATAGAGGGAGAAGACAAGTGGATTGCTGATAAAAGATTGGCATTAGAAAATACAATAAAATCCCACAAGTATAATAAGAAAATATTTGATAGAAAAAGAAAAATGCAAGAGTTTAATATAGGAGACAGTGTATATGTTGAGAATGGAAATAGACTGAATAGAAAGAAATTAGACGAATTAAAAATAGGTCCTTTTAAGATAGTAGGGAAAATATCGAACTCCATTTACAGGATTGACACTGGTAACAGAAAAACAGAATCAACTTTGTTCCACATAACAAAATTACAACCGGTTACAGCAGAATCTGAAGAAGATGAAATATAAGGAAACGAATATGAAGATAGCTATTAAGTATAGTGTGTAGATATATTATTCAGAATTTTTTCTCTTAGGGGGGGAGATGTAATGGAATGATATTTCATTAATTTGAATTTGACGCGTCGGAGTGACACGCGATAAAATGGCGGATGACGTGTAAATTAATTTAGTGGATTATAGTGTAAAAAGATAGATTAAAGGATAAATGAACATTAAATGTCGTTTCTTTGTATTTCAGGTAAGAATAATTATAATAGTTAGATCATAAGTGCATTATATTATAAAATGTGATAAATAAAATAAAAACTTTGTATTTCAGAGAAACAATTTTGTGTTTTCATTTAGAAAAAATCCTTGATAATATTACTTATATATATACAGTCAAACCTGGGTAAGTGAGAAATGGATACTGAGAGAACTCTATAAGTGAGAGTCATAGCCGGTACCCGTCATTTTAAGCTACCAAAACCTCTATTAGCGAGAAACAGAAACCTCTGTAAGAGAGAGTCGTTTTTCCCTCATGCACCTCCGTAAGTGAGACTGCAACATATCTTTACCTCTATAAGTGACAGTCGGGCTTTATTTATTTATATTATGTACTTTAAATGCGTTAGAGACGGTCGCACTTGCTGTGACTTGTTATTGCTGCGTACCTCTAAAAGAGAGAAACGCTACCCATGTACCTGCATTAGCGAGAGCATAAGCATAAGAGCATAACTCGAGTTAGTGAGAAACCTCTATAAGCGAGAATGATATTGTGCTCCCTTGAACTCTCGCTTATCCAGGTTTGACTGTATTAGGATTAAATTTGATAATAAACTTTTGAACACATACCTTACTAATAGGCATCACAAAGTTGAGTCTATAGGACAGTATGACCCTTGTCAACAGCACTACAAAGCAGACGTACGCCGCATTCTCAAAATCTGTCAGCTGAGCTTCGCAAGGACGGAATTCCACTCTCCATCCGATACGAGAGTTCGGTGGGGGTGGCTTAAAGCGCATGGTCTGCCAATTTGTCGATTGGATGTTCTGTAATATTATTAAATCTTGTAAGAAAAGTGCGTGCGTACAAAGTACACATGTCAGCCCTGCGATTCTGTAACTCACTTTTCGAACTCACACAGCGGTTTACGCAGCGGCGGTCGCGCTCAAATCAGTCGTGAAGCAGTCATTTTATAATTTGGCATTCTGATAAAAAATAAACTACATGCTCCCTTCTTATCAGAATGTCTTCTTATTCGAAAAGTGAGTTACAGAGTCGCAGGGCAGAAGTGAAACTTCATTGTAAATTAATTATTGAGTTATTAAGCTGCCTAAATCCCATAATTTTGTCAGTCTTTCTATATTAATGAATAAGGCTAATTAAAAACCAGAACTAAAATTAGTTGTTGTTATGTATATAGAAATACCACCATGGAAACAATTACCAAATAATATAACAAATTTATTATTATCATAATTGCTAACTTATGTCCACATTTTCTAAAATAGGCAACTGGGTTTTAGCAAAAAAGGTCTTAGTTCTGTGCCCTTATAAAATAAAATAAAAATAATAATATAAAATTAAATGATAATTTAGTTACTTAATAAAATAATAATGATTTTGATATGTATTAAAAACACCATTGTGGTTAAGTATTGCACCACAATATTATACTAGCACATCTTTATTAAAACAAACGCTGCACATCTTCGTGACGTTCCGTAAAAATTTTACCCTCATGCGTCTAAAGAAGTTTCACTTCATAAATAGAAAGATATATTACATACACAAAATTCGCACGTAAATGAACGTACGTACGCACGTATTTGGGAAGAGTTTGAAGAGAATAGTCACGCACATAAAGAATAAGATTTAATTCGCCTTCGCAATCTATTTTCTGATTATTCATTGCGTAGAATTCTGACATTTCATAAGTGTTGCTACTAAAAAAGTTCTCCACGGAAAAAGGGACAAATTTTTGATTTGGGGACAAAAAAAATGTTACGTATTTTTTCTATTTTACCAACAAAAAGGTAATCTTAATATTTACTTACTCAAGTGACCTAATACAAAAATAACAAATATTTCAATATCACGAACAATATATCGAATTAACTTTTATTGCAATATTTTATTAATTAGTTGGCATCACTGCCTAGTAATTCCAGGTTTACTTAACCTTTTAATAAAAATTAAAATGTTATTTTTACTTGTGCGTTTTCACTATTTGTGATGAAAAGGGACGTTATTATAAGTCGCCGTAAAATCACTTTTAATGGGGACCACCGCATATAATAAAATGAAACGAACGAAAACGTTCACTAACAAATAAAATTAGGACTCGTATTGAAATTGAAAAATGTGTCCGGCCAGAAAGGTTTGTAATCTCTGGTATGTCAAAAAATGATAGCTGTCAGAATTCTACGGAATTAAAAATCAGAGTATAGTGCTTCTTGCGCCTAACTCCCAACTGAGCGTTCAAGTATTACGTAACGCAATTTTTGGAGATTATTGACCCCCCCCCCCATGTAACTCGCCGTAACGTTTTTCAGTAGCCAAGTACAGTACTGTACCCAATTATAGTAAAACGTTTCGTGATCACCTAGTAACTCTTTAGTTACTATTATTTGGTTATTATTAAATGACGCGTTATTGTTAAAATATTAACAATAACGCGTCATTTAATGCCCCCGCCACGCATCGTAACGTTTTACAAAAGGACACCCCCCCCCCCCCCAAAATTCGTTACGTAATACTTGAACGCTCCTCAACCACTTGAGCCTGTTGCATTTTATGAATGGGATGTTAGTCGTCAAGAATGTTATTTTGAAGGAAAAACATAAAAACTAACCTCAAAGTGATCAGTGTCATTTTCATCATCCTGATTAACCTTTTCGGTGAATAATGAAACCGAATCTCGTATGAAGAGATGCGCCACGTGCATTGCTAATGGATGATCAATCCCACCTTCACGAAGACGACGGTAAATCTTTGGATCGTGAACTATTTGTATATCATTGTATCTGAAATAAAAAAAAATCTTAAATAAAACTATTTTAAACGAATGTATTAGTTATCACAACAAAAGTCAAAAATTCATATAACTAACACAATGTACACTTATGAACGTCAAAAAAGTAATGCTTCTAATTTTAAATTTATTGCCAGTTCTCAAAGCAAGGGCGTAGAACGGAAGAGAAGAACTGGCAATAAACTCTCCGCCACTATTTTTAATCGCAAACATCCTATCATAGAATCAACATATATAATTTCTAAATTAAAGTTCAAGATAATTGAAATAGGTAAATTACTATTAAAAACTGAAATTTGTAGATGGAAGAGTAATGTTTTTATCTCCTTTTTTGGAATATTTATGTTTAGAAAATGCATTATATCGTCACTGTAGAATGATAACCTAGTACATATGTCAAAAACCATTTATTTTTTATTCTTAGACTCTTATGTCATTTAACTGGTATAATCATGAAGTAAGGACTTATTTATGTTATTAATAAATAAGTCCTTTTTACCATTGAAAACTATGGACACAAACATAACAATATTTTGACGAACATTGACGAAATAATTGTTTTTCGTTTCCTGTAATGTTTGGTTCTCTGGACATAAGAGGTTATCATTCTACAGCGAAAATATATGATGTGATGTACTTTAATAAATAAATACCAATTTCTAATAGTTTGTAAAATCAACTACAAACCAAGATTCATAACGCTTTTATTTTTTTTAGAAAAAACTAAAAAAAAATATAAGTAACGTTTTCCGTCTCGCTTTTTCTAAATTGGGATAATTGTTGTAATATGTCAAACTACTGTCAAAATTAATCCTTACTAATAACTTTTCAATTAATCCTTAGAATAAGTTTCATAAGGCTTTTATTTTTTTAGTGGAAAAAATCTCAAAAAAACATTGAAACAACGTTTTCCGTCTCGCTTTTTCTAAATTTGGATAATTGTTGTAATATTTATTTATAATTAACTACTGTTAAATCGATTCAATAAATCCGAAGAAAAAATAAGATTTAAATTGATAAGTACTTGTTTTTCAATAGATTTTTCCTGTTGCATGACTTAGATTAGAATTTTCAAAAAATGATTCACTTAAAGTTATCGTAAATAAACCCTTATCATCTCCTAACAGAAATACATCGAATTATCAATACCGCTGCACTTCAAACTCACTTTTCATGCTCAGCCGATAGATAGGAATCGATTGAATCATATCTTGATTTCTGTATGCGAAATTTGTTGTCCTTCAACGGTTCGAGGCCACGCTCTTCGCGCGTGCGACAGTCCACTGACCCAGAAATCACGTTCCAACGACAATCGACATCTGTGAGGAATCCGCGGTAGACCGGCGAGGCCGCTGATAAGGCCAACTACAAAGAAAATCTAAACTATAATAACCTATCAACAAAATTTAAAATTCATATAGAAAAACACTTTTTTTAACGGATTTGAAGTTATGTTTTATGCCCGGTTCACATTATTCCAGTAGCATTACAGTCCAAAATTCCAGTCTAGCGCTTAAAGCTACTGGAATAATGTGAACCTGCACTGGAATGCACCATTCCAGTGATCAATCCAGTCCAGTTGACTGGAATGACTGTCTATTTTTCATTCCAGCTAACCAAATCCAGCGCCACTGGAATAGTGTGAACGGCCAATCCAGTGCTTGAATACACGTTTAACAGTGAACACACAGTGTTTTTATTTTATGGAATTTTATAGGTAATTCCGAACAATGAAGTTAACTGAAAACCAAACTCTTCAATTTGTTTCTTTGTACAGAGAACATGTGTGTTTGTGGGATATCACTTCGGAATTTTATAAACACAAAGGCATGCGCCAATCCGCCCTGCACAAAATTTGTGATGGTATGCAAATAGAAGGTTTTACAGTAGAGGATATAAAAAATAAAATAAAAAGTATGCGATCTACCACCAAAGAAGAAGTCTAGATTAACAGTTATCTTCAATTGTCAAAAACATGAAGGAGATAAAAAATGACTTCTCTAAATCAGAAAGAGAAGAAGATGAATTTGATGCCATTTCATCAACTACTTCTTCTAACAGTAATAATTGAACAGTTTTTAAACAATTTCTAAACTTCTTTCTTGAAAGCATTGTCACTGTAGTGTTACCGATCTAACAGCTTTTGAATGACTGGAATAATGTGGACGTTCCATTCCAGTCCAGTGCTGGACTGGAATGGAACGTGGAACTGACTCACTGGATTACGGGACTGGAATAATGTGAACCGATCATTATTATAAATTTAAAATTATTTCACATAATTTTAAATTTAACTGACGTTTCGCGTGATTTACAGCGTGCGTGGTCACGGTGACTGACAAAAGGTGTTGAACGTCAAATAGTAGCTGTCACAGCTGTAGAAAAAGTTGTGTTATCTGTATTTATTTCCCCGGAGTTGGTATCGACTTAAAGATGGAGGGTTTTGGCAAAAATGGCTTACGGTGTCCTCTATTTTCGCGGTTTGTTTATCTTGAGATTTTAATTTGGATATTGGATTGGATCCCAGGTGTTTGACAATTTAAGGCCGTCGTCGTGTTTTTTTGATTTCAATGGCTTCGCGTACCAATCTTGGGAAGAATCATTTATTCATATAGGTAACAAAATGTACACTTATGAACGTCAAAACAATTATATGAAATGCTTCTAATTTTACATTTACTGCCAGTTATCAAGGGCGTAGAACGGAAGAGAAGAACTGGCAATAAACTCTCCGCGTATTATTTTTTAAACTGTGAGGATATTCTTTGTGAGAGAGCATGATGTCTCTAGGTAATGGCATTCGGGTGTCATAATCAGTGCCAGCATTGATTTGATGATGGAGCTGATCTCTTCAAGCAACATGTGTGAAGAGTACGGGGGTTACTATATACTGTGATTTAAAAATGTACTTAGAAAATATATTGGATACCAAAATTTTTTAGCTTGGCTTAAAATAAATGCATAAATACGAGCAGTGTTGGCCTAGTGGCTATAGCATGCGTTCCACATCCCTGAGGTCGTAGGTTCGATCCCCGGCTGTGCACCAATGGACTTTCTTTCTATGTCCGTATTTAACAGTCGCTCGAACGGTGACCTCCTGTGCCAACCACACGCCATTCCCTTTTTGGGTCTAAGACATGCCCCAGTTTCCTCACTATGTTTTCGACAGATAGTCCATTGGTTCGTATCAACGATAAACACAGCTGACAGGTTCGAATCTACGACTGGGTGTTAACTTTAAAATAAATAAGTTCACACCTACGGAGGTCATACACATTATACGAAACCTCAACTAAAATTAAATGTAAATACAAACTCAATGGTGGACGCACAATATAAAATAAATAAAATAAAATATTTTTATTATGGAATGTAAGATACAGGTATCACTTATTCCACGTCATTAAATTTGAATCGGTAGACATCCCATCGTCGGCAAAGAAGACAGAGGGTGTAGGCCGAGAGAAAAAAGTCGTAAAAAAACTCTCGGTACTCTTTTAAAACAGCAAATCATCAAACAACACTTATTTTAAAACAAATATCGCAAATTAATTAGAAGTAGCCTGTCTAGCACTAGTCCCAGGTCCTTTTATCAACTAGATAATCGTTAACTTTAACGTTTACACAGCTTTTCCTTAATACCTTTTTTTAAAAGAGTTTCTGGCATTTTATTAAAGAATAGTATTTCTTTATATTTGTATGTATAGTATAGTATGCGGCGAGACATAATAATGCGATGATCTTGTAGGCGAAAAATGTGCACAATCATTGTATAGTCATATCTATAAATAAAATCACGCCGACAACATTCAATACGATATGAATATCTTATCTTAATATATATAAAATACGTGTCACGTTGTTTGTCCGCTATGGACTCCTAAACTACTGAACCGATTTCAATCAAATTTGCACACCGTGTGCGGTTTAATCTAACTTAAAAGCTTACATCTTAATTTATACCAGCAATGTTATTTTATTGCAAATAATTTGTATATTATTTGACAGTCACAATTCTAACAGATGGCGCTGTGTTGAAAGTACCAACGTTTCACATAAGCTACAATTTAATGGCATAACCACCAAAGAAGCATGGTGTTCCCCATGACTGGTGTTCTCCTACTGTTTCCCTTGAATGGTTTACTACTATTTAATATAACAAAAACCTTAGCCTCAGCAACGCGTGGCCCGGTCTGCTAGTAATAATATATTTTCATAAAATTAAAAGTGTCCCGTCACATTGGCATTCTTTAAATCGGCCGGATCAATTATTTAATAGATAATATTATTTTAAATCATCGTTAAATTTAATTTATAGGTATCTCAAAGATTACGTCACTTATTACAGAACATAGATAACGCAAATATATTACATATACGATTTTATAGAATATCTGTCTCGAGAAACATGTATCAATAATTACGACCTTGTGGCTTATTAACGTGCTAAATTTGAGGATTTTTGCTTTAAAAGGGAAACATCGTAGGGCAAATGTCTTAAACACAAAAATTTAAAAATGTCTCAGGCACAGAAGGCTGACACACACATATATATATCCAAGCGAAATTAAAGAATTATCACTAAATAAATTCAAACTCCCTAAATAAATTAATCAATAAAACTTTTAATAAATTTGACGAATATTAAAATGATCCTTGGGATTGATTTGCTCCAGTTCAAACAATTTGTATGACTCAAAACTTAGCGATTAAAAAGAGTGGCGGAAGTTTCTGGCCAGTTCTTCTTGCCTTGCGAACTGGTAGTAAATGTAAATTTACAATTAATTTAACTTCTTTTTTTGACGTTCATAAGTGTAGGTACTTGTCTATATATATAAAAAGAAAATGGTGTTCGTTTGAGGCTCTTTCACGCTTAAACCACTGATCGTATCGACATGAAACTACCACCATTCGATGCGAAATTTTTCCTAGATGGTTTATGGCTATTTATTTTAATTCCAACGTTCCTTGATTTTTTAAATTCTGTTTTACTTTTATGAAAATTTTTCCCGCTAATAAAAACAAAAGAGGCTTCCTAGAACCGCAAAACGTCAACATCTGTTAAAAACTCGATTTTCGAAATATTTCAATTTTCTTAGCGGGAAGTTAAAAAGAATAATAATAAAAATATGAAAAAAAAAAAATGAAACAAAATTTATTTTAATTCGTCCAGCAAAGCGGGCGCGAAACGGCTAGTTTATGAATAAAGATATTTTGAGTTTGAGTTTGAAAGAAACAAATCCAGTTCCAGAGTAAACGTAGTTAGTACGTTTACCCTTTAATTTATATTTGGCACTAGTCCGCGGAATCCGCCGGAAACAGCCAATCATGTAATATAAAGCGTTATACTTGCCGCACGCTTGCGGTGCCACTATCCTTCCGTGAAGTTATCTATCCTTGATAATTTTAATAGTAGGAAGCATAAATAAACCAATATATATTGATAAATTTTGATAATGTTTTATCTAAAGTACAAGGATTTCAATGAATCACAGTTTATCTATAGTCGTTAATTAAATACTTGGGAAGTAAACATTTTCATTCCGAATAATACAATTTGGGAAAGGAATTTAATCTCTTTTGAGTCTTCCTAATATCTTTCACACAGCAATGGCACCTATACCACAGACAATCTTCTGAATAAATAAAAAAAACAGCACACAAAAAACAGCATGACATTTTAGGTAATAATTAGTAACGTAAACCAAAAAAAAATTAACCAATCATCGCACTCTTGAAGCCAAAATGAGCCCTTTAGTTTTACCACACTTATAAATTGTATTTTAACATTCTCGTTTCCGATAATGTCCAATACCTATAGTCGTATTTTTAATTAGACGAAGCCAACTGACAGTAGCTAATGTCACTTTGTAAAATAATGTTGCCATATTTAAAGTAATAGTGATGCGTTCAGTTCTTGTTCAATCAGATGAATGAACAATGAGCGTGAATAGTCAATCATTTCAAACAATAAAAGAATATTATTCAAAATTGTATAAAAGTGCTCTGATATAAGTTAGGTACTAGTACTATGTAACTACAATCAGTTTTTTGACGTCTTATTACAAAGCGCGGCGCGGCGACTAGTGCCATCACCGATCATTAATTCACGGGTTTTTACTTTGTCACAACACTATTTTTATTTCATTAAAAACTGACAACACCGTAAACGTCAGTTGACTTCGTCTAATTAAAAATTCGACTATAAGTGTCATTTAGATTTGTGAACCCATAGATAAGCCAAGTTTGTTTTTGTTAGCGTCGCAACCCCGCTTTTCTGAGTTTCATCATCGGACGTCGAGACAGAATACGAAATTCCACCCGTATCACCTCGACGTCCGCCGTTCCACAACTGAGCGTTTTTCAAGGCAGTTTTTGCCGCGCACCACCACTATGTGGAACCAGCTGCCCACTGAAGTATTTTCGAACCAATTCGACTTAGGGTCCTTCAAGAAAAGAGCGTACCAATTCTTAAAAGGCCGGCAACGCACTCGCGAGCCCTCTGGCATTGAGAGTGTCCATGGGAGGCGGTATCACTTAACATCAGGTGAGCCTCCTGCCCGTTTGCCCCTCGTTCTATAAAAAAAAAACTACCCCATATTTTATGTTACAAGCTCATATTTTAAACCATTAAAGTCAGTTGCTACCCAGCTTCAAACAAAGAGTTTTATTTAATAAACATCAACCATACAAATGCCTTTCACCAAGAACACTCTTAAAGATATATAAATATTACAATAGACGACTATTAGAGTATGCCTACAGCATTTGGGATCCTTATTTCATAAAGGATATTAGTGCTTGAAAGGGTTAAAGAAAAGCCAAGAAAATGATCAGGTCACTCAGGAAGACATCTTATAATGAGCGTCTGAAAGACTTGACACTTGGCCTTACTGATTTAGGAAGTAGGAGATTAAGAGGAAATCTCATTTCAAACCTATAAAATCCTCACTGGCCACTATAATGTTCCAGGAATTGAGAAGCTCTTTATTTTAAGTGAAAATACAAATTTGGGGGGTATTTCTCAAAATACACGCGCATCAGCTTAGGGAGCGTTCAAGTATTACGTAAAGCAATTTTTGGAGATTATTGACCCCCCCCCATGTAACTCGCCATAACGTTTTTCAGTACCCAAGTACAGTGCTGTACCCAAGTATAGTAAAACGTTTCTTGACCACCTAGTGACTCTTTAGTTACTATTATGTGGTGTAAGTCGAAAAAAATATTAACAATAACGCGTAATTTAATCCCCGCCCCGCATCGTAACGTTTTACAAATGAAAGTCATAATATTTAGTTATTAAACTTCGACTTGTTACACTGTTATTTAAACATTGGGTCATATCAGAATAATTGGCCAATATTTGGCATGGTTTTTTCTGCTGATTTTATGAATACAATCTTAATATATATATTTCTTGTGTGCGTGTGTATGTGACTGAACTCCTCCTAAACGACTGGACCAATTTTGATGAAATTTTTTGTGTGTCTTCAAGGGGATCTGGGAATGGTTTAGATTCACAAATCAGCCCGCCAGATGTTAAGGGTAGTCCACCCCTAAATTTTTATTTTTATTTTTTAGACAAAATTTTTAATTTCTATTTTTTTATGTAATATTTTTTTATATTAAAAAATACATACAACCCCTAACTTTCACCCCTCTACGATCAACCCCTATTTTTTTATTATAAATGATATACATGGCGAAACGACGTTTGCCGGATCAGCTAGTTATCTTATAAATTTTACACTATGAAAATGTATCTAAGCGATAATCAACCCTGAACTTTTTAAGCTTTAAGTTAATAACGTCCCTTTTAAGAAAGGGGAGATTTCTACACTCCCCTTCTGCTTAGCTACTCGGTGACATATCTGCCTGATAGGCTAGTATGTAGGGGTACCTCTTAATATAAAAAAAGCGTGCGTGTACTTATGTACGCGCGTAAGAAGTTATACTTCTTTGGCATTATTAAAAAAAGGTTTTTAATTGCATGCAAATAATTAATTACAATTAAATAATCAAAGACTGGAAAAGGAGTCATTATAGTCAATAAAGTTCAGTTTACATTTGTAAAATTAAATAATGTGTAACATAAATTCTATTATTATTCGAATGTTGTTTTTAAATTATGTCCAATGCCGTAGCATTTTCCGTGGGCAACTTCATTCTGTTAATTTTGTGTCACGGTGTGTGCGCATCGTAAAATTTCACTCTCATAATTTTTTTATAACGTGCCTAAAGTATAACTTCAAAAAAGTTGAGAACCTCACGATTTTATCGGTAAGAAAATTTTAAACATTGTTCAGAGTGCAGTACCTGTTAAAATAACTAAACTCTTTATTGACGATAAATCTATTTTTGTCTTATAGAAGTGTAAGTCTATGGGCTCACCATTTAATATGATATGAATCGTTCGCTCGTTTCTATTTTTCTATGGCCATTAAGGTTTACAATAATTTACCAAAATAATTAAAAGATCTACCGACTCTTTAAAAATCGACTTGGTGTAATACTTTTGGAAAAAATGTATTATTTAGACACTGTAGTTGATATAAATTTAATAACATATGATATGTACGATACAAATAATATAAGAACTGACTATTTGAATAATAATGTAAAATTAAAAGACAAATTTGCGCGCCATTGTGTGTGGCAGAATATGCGAACTTACGATTGTACCACCTTAGGCCGTTTCTCCACTGCTCTGTTTATTATTTATTGGTTTATTTATAGTTGCTTTAATTTGAAAGAATCGGGATAACCTGGACCAAACCAAATTATGTCGCTATTTATTTTTTTTATACCATAGTATTAGTGAACTATTTATTAAGTAGATTATAATATTTTAAGATAGACAATATAAAAAAGTAATAAACTTGCCAGGGCAATAAAATATTCAGAATTTAGAACGTTTTATTAATAAAATAAAATATATGGGTTTTAGTTAATATAAGTGTTGCATGATAAATATACAAGTATCGAGTCGGATCGGATATAGTGGAGAAGCGCAATCCGGCCTTCCGATATTTTTCTCATGACTCATTCCGGTATCCGACGCCGGACCGGAGCAGTGGAGAAAGGGCCTTACACTTTTTTTTCAAAATTCTTGCAATAAATTATGATTATTTTTATTATAAAAAAAAAACTAGAATAATTGACATACCATTATTGGACAGAGCGGTGCCAGCTGATCATATAACGTCCTCGCTTCAGTAATACAACACGCCTGAAACGTCAACTGAAGACAACAGCATCCCATTCCCATGCCCATCGCGTCCATGTACACGCAGTCGGGCTTCGCCAATCCCTTATCAAGCTCGTGACAATTATCTACAGGTATCTTGGTATTAACATCGCGGTATACTGGAAAAAAAATATATTTTAACATACATTCCGTAAAAACGTGTTAAGTTTTTATTTAAGGCGCTGAAAACTCAATCGCGAAGACAAAATACACTTCTAACTCACTTAATTTTACTGAAAGGGCCTCAACATTATACAGTGGAATCTCTATAACTCGAAATCTCGAATTATTTATACTTTGTAACTCGAACAAAATGTTATTTACCAACGAAGTAATGATAATACATAATATTTACACTCTACTAGTAGATTCGGCCAAGCGTTGCTGTGGCTAAGATTTTTGTTATATTACATAGTAGTAAACTATTCAAGAGAAACGGCAGGACACACAGACAGGAAACACCAATCCACCATGCTTTTTTGGTGGTTATGCCATTAAATTGTAGCTTATGTGAAAGGTTGGTATTTATTTTGATAAAGGATCAATGCGTAGGTACGAATAAAGAGTCTTTTCTAGCGGTGGTATTTTAATAATAAAAGGACGCTTATTGTGACCTAACTTAAAAGATAGAGACATGTCCTGAAAAATTGAAATACAGTAGAACCTCGATAAGATAAAGTCCAAGGGAAACACAAAATATTTTATGTTATAGAGGTTTTAAGTTATCAAGGTTCTATGTTAGGTAAAGGTTAATATAGAGGTATGTACATGTTTCTATGTACCCTTGCTCCCATTTTTACTTGAATGCATCAGAAGGATGGAAAATTAAATATGATATCATATTTATTCACATTACTTACATTACATAAAAATAAAACAACAACTAAAGGTTTAGTCTACTTAAAAAAATCTGTGATTTTCTTTCGTTTTAAAAAATTCACTGTTTCTAAATCGATTCGATTTTCAATGACAAATAGAGAGGAGAATACATTAACACATTAACTTATTATGCAAGTAAGTCGTTGTCACAAAGCTAACCGCCGCAAAGCTTTGAAGAATTTAGATAAAGCAAACAATAGGTAATGTATTGTTTACGTTAACAATACATTAGTAAACACGTGCAAGCAATAAATACCGAAACCATTTGTTTTGACACTCTTTCAAAATGACTCACTCACAAACAATTTTATGTTATAGAGGTTGTGGAAACATTTCTTTTAGTTACTGAGGGCCTTTACAGAGATTATTTATTTAAGTTATAGGGGTTGCGTATTTTAAGTTATAGAGGTTTTGGGCTCTGATGGGAAGGGAACATAGTATTTTTTGAAGTAACAGAGGTTTTTATGTTACCGAGGTTTACGTTATCGAGGTTCTACTGTACATCATTTTGCGTTTTTAAGGTTAATAATTTCTACATCATGCATGCATTAAAAATTACTAGAAAAAATGTAACAAATATAAAATGTAATGTCAAGTGACGAATTTAAACCCATAAATACTAAATCAGTTTAATTGCTTAATTTTAGCTAAAGCTTAGCTAATAGTTCCTCTTTTATCTCTATCAAATTGTGTTTAAGCTTCTAATTATTAACTAAAATATATATACATATGTTACGTAACTTTAATTAAATTACATGACTCTCTGCAATTATAATTTATATGAAGAAAATAAATGTGTAATCATGTAATCATGTAAAATGGTCAATATTTTCTAAATGTATTTTAATGTTCCAACAAAATTAATTAAAAAATAAAAAGATAAGATTGATTAATCTAACTTTTAACGACTTGCTGGAGAGTATAATTTCAATACAAAAATAATGTACTTACTTGGTAAATTGATTTCCATCTTTCCGCCCCGTCTCTCCCTTATATTCGAAGTCAATGTCTTAAAACGAGGATGACCAGGAAATATTGCTTCGTCAGGGAAGAAGCGAGACAAAGATACACCACTGTTTGGTGTCGGTGTGTATGGTGGACTTGTGAACCCTGGACAGCCTAATCTACAAATTAATTTTAATCTTATTATCCAGTCATGGCTGTATGCTGTAAAATATGACTTCAATGATAAAGCTGAATTGCCTTCATTTTTTGCATTCAACTAACTGTTGAAAATGTGAATCATTTCTAAGGGTGCGTCCACATCTGGCGAATATGCCGTGAATGTGCAGCTTGCGAGCCGTTTGCGAGCTGCGCGCGTGCAGTCACGCCAATGGTTTGGTGCGCCTCTTTAGCGCAACTCATGCAAGGCTCGTAAAAAGCGCGCGCACTCAATTCTCCCGCTGACAATTCCGTTTACTGGCGTGGGCGGAAGGAAGACGCGAGCAGCTAGCGCGCCACCCACGCGCTGATCGCGTACGGCGCTTAGGTTGCACGCGAACTGCGCGCGGGCGGCGCACGAACAAATCGCGCGCGCAGCTCGTAACCTGCTCGCGAGCGGCACATTCGCGGCATATTCGCCAGATGTGGACGCACCGTAACAGTACTCAATAGATTCCAACTTTTTATAAAGGTATGTATTGAAACGTGGGCCTAAGAGTTTGAAGGTTACACAAATTATAGGTCGACTTCTCTCTACTATAGATCAAAACTATTATCATACCTTGGAAAATTAGTAATACTCATAATAACTTCTCCGTCTTTCAATAAAGTACTTGCTTCAGCTCTGCGAAACTTCATATTTGCCTCCACTATGTTGAAATGTGCTAGAAGTCCTCCATATGGTTTCCCTGGAGTTCCTTCTATCATATATGCTCCATATTCTGGACGCCAAAGAGACTTGGCATCTGCGTAAATAAAAATGATATCATGTTTATAAACAATATAAAAAATTGTTAATTTAAAGTGTGTCTCACTAATGAAATGCAGACAACCTTACTATAAAATTTTGACCAATGTAAGCTATACAAAAGTAGAAAGTTAGGGTAAATTAGAGATAGCACTAAATGTAATTTTTGAAGTGAAAACTTCTTTAGCGACGTTGTAAATTTTTTTTGGAATGGGTAAAAAATGTTTAATTCGCGTCAGGACACGTGACCTGATCGAAAATTCGTAAGACGGATGGAGTAGACAGCTGGCGCGGCGTATTTAATGTAAATAGAAATTGTCATGTTTGTGTACACAATAAGTAAATATTGTATTCTACCACATAACTGATAGTACTTTTATACTGACAATTAAAGCAATTCCTGCAAAATTATTCGTTAATCACAACGTTAATATTCAAGTTTTTACTTCTGCCAGCACTCCCGGGGTGCAACCCGTAGTTTTTTTGCTTTTGGGATGTTGAAAATGTATTGAATTTGAGGGTTATAAGAGACAAGTAATCATGGTATGTACTAACTTTAATTCACATTTTAAAACATGTCTAGGTTAATAACCACTAACTATTAGTAGACATAAATACAGCTCTTTTTGTATAGGTAATGAAATAGCAGAGATGTTAATTTATTTTTCATTTAACTACTTGTTATTCCTAAAATATACAGGTAAGATTCTAGATTCTAAATATTCCATCTATCATTAAAATTGTTACATTGTGGTTAACCATTATTATATCTATTATTATTGCCAACTCTTTGATGACCTTGTAGATACTAGAAATGACTTGCACTTATAACTAAAAGGTATCATAACAAGGTATCTATAAAAAATATATTACAGAAATATCAAAATGGTAAAAGTATATAAATGTATTAATTTCCTTTAAATTTAAACCAATTATTACACACATTCCTTTCTGTTTTATAATAAAGGATTGCTTAAAATTATTAAAGTAGTTTTAAAAATAGAGGCAAAGTTATTATATGCATTTTACATTAAATGTTATGTGTTTGAAGTTTAAAACACCATAGCCATAAAATGAATGTGTGTGTATTATGTAATAATTTGTTATGGTTATAAATATAAGTTTTGGTTTATATCCATTAAAGTATGAAGGGCATTGCATAGCTAGAGTAATTATAAGCAATAGATAATATATAAATTTCAATTGCCTCAAATTTAAAAAAAATACCTAATATTATTACTTTAGGTGATTAAAGAATACATTAAATTAAAATAAATAATGAATATAATAAGGAATTATCATAATTACTTTCAGGATCTTCAAGTTCTTTCTTTTGTAGTTCAGGAAGTAATTCAGCAGCTCTTAGACTGACTGTAGCTCGTTTATTTTCATCATCAAATTTCACTATAATGTATTCAACCTACAATTAAATTTGATGATAAGTTACTGGCAAATACTATAAAAAATAAGCACATTAACATTTACTTACTTCATCACCCCATTTAAGCACATCACCGGTTCGGTCCCTTAGCTTTTTATACAAATTTATAAATTGTTCTACGCCGTGTTGCCGGACATGTTCTGCTAAAGCTTTGGTTTCTTCCCAAGTCAATGGACTTCCCTCAGTAAGTAAACCCATTCTCGCGTAAAAGATTTTATAAATGTTGAGTTGCGAAACACATAGATATTTTATTTTACGATTAAAATAAAACCTCTCTAAAATGAAACAAATATTCATCCACCGTATAGAAAAGCCGCACTTGAATGTTAAGGAAACTTTTCAACGAACACCTTTATATGATTCAAACAAATGCAAACTTCATGACAACGATAAATTTATGCTGATTTGTTGTGACTCGGAAAATTATTACGTACTACTTGGTACAACAAAAAATAAGTAAGCGCAAGACGCAAGTATCTAAGTATTTTTATATTACAAGGCCATACATGAAGTCTTACAACTTGAAAACTGATTAAATCGGGAAACTTCAAACTTGTCATAGTTTTTTTTAGTTTCTGTCTCCTGACTACTGACACCTCTATTGCAGCTTTTTATTTATATTTTTTTAGCATTAAATACTAAGATACAAATAGTTTTTATTTTTTTAGTGCAGTCTTACAAAATTATATTTATTTTTCAAAATTAATAACTTTTAATTTAAAACTCGACTCGTAAATTATAATTGTGGTTATCTATCTTATACTGCGACTGCCGGTGATGTTGTCAACTGTCATATCTTGAGTCATTTGACATCTCAATTCTCAATTGTTGAGACTTGCGAATTGAACTGTTAATTGTATCTACTATCTTAATATTTAATTGATATTTTGTAAATTAGTAAATGTTGATCTAAACATTAAACAAATTAATAAAAACTCTGGTGTTTCTAATACATGTATAAAACTGAATTTGTATGATGGACACCAATTAATGAAAAGTTGTCAGTTTCGTACAAATTGCAATTTGCAGCTAGTGTACAGCGCGAAAATGAATATCTGTTGAGAAAACTACAATTAAGCGTTAAATTTTGATATCTGGTTCATAAAAGCGTGGACTACTAAGTAATCATGGTGCCTGTATCAATAGAAGGATGCACTCAAGGAACAGAGGGTGGAGGGCCCCGAGGCGGCTCTATTTCACTTGGTTTACTTATAGATTTTATAGTGCAAAGGACATACGATGAATTGTCAGTGCTAGCAGAGTTGTAAGTAATTTTATATTTCGTAGTACAGTGCATAATACTATTTTGATTATTTATTTATATGTTCAGGTTTAATCTACTTCCATACCAACTTATGATTTTATTGTGTTTAGATTGCCACGAAAAACGGATATGGAGAGAAAGATAGAAATCTACAAATTTAGTGCTCGCACACGCCAACTTTTTGTTCGATTACTGGCCCTAGTAAAATGGGCCAGTAGTGCTACTAAAGTGGATCGGTCTGCACATATCATGGCATTCTTGGACAAGCAAGCTTTACTCTTTGTTGAAACTGCTGATGTATTGGCCCGTGTAGCCAGGGAAACTTTAGTACATGCAAGGTTTGTGTGTTAATTTATTAATAGGATAATATTTTAGCTAAATATTGTTGTATTTTACACAATAACACATTAAAAATTATAATAATTTCATATATATGATTTAATTTTCTGCAATATTTATTAATTTTATAATTAGGTTACCAACATTCCACATGGCAGCAGCGGTAGAAGTCCTTACATTAGGAACTTACAGTCGTTTACCAGCTGTAATTCGTGAGCGGCTGGTACCGCCACCTTGTCTAACAGCTGGAGAAAAAAGAACAACATTAAGATCACTAGCACACATTGTTCGGCAGAGGCTTACCACAGCTTCTTTACCTAATGATGTTAGAAATTTAAAGGTATTCATTTTTCATTGTCAAGAGCCTTTAGAATATATATAGTTGATGGCTAGTTCTTTCACTGTTTAAATAATTTATATACACATAAAGTAGATGCAATGCCAAAGGAGGTTTTATTTCTAGCAATAATAAACTATATAATATTGTTTCTTTACTCTATTACCACACTTTTAAATAAACCTTTTAACATAAATTCAAAACATAATTTTCACAACTTTATGTTTTAAGTGCTTTTAGCAGTCATGGTGACTTAACTGCCTCATCAAGTTGACAAAAAACAATTTCAGCTATGTTATGTTAATAATGTGATTAACTAAGTTGCAATATTTATTTATTTATTTGCCTAATGGTATTCCTATAGCTACGAGTACTATACAATATTCAAAAAATTACACTTTACGCAAGAGCCAAAAATGGAATACACATTTAAACATACACAAAGCACAGTTACACCTATACAAATACAAAAAAATACAAAGAATATATGTATGTACGTAGTTGGTCCCAAAGTTCTGTCAATGTCACATTATTTTTAAATTTCGAACATGATTTTATAAAAAAAATATTGCATTGTACTTTTGAATGTTTGACTATTGTTTTAAAACAAAAAACAATCACTTTCCGTAATTTTTCACGATGGAGTGGACATTGAAAGAAAACCGAATAGGTGTTATTGCGTTGCACCGCTGTGGGCACTCTCCGAGTACCATTTTCAAGTTGCTCAAAAGTTTGAATATAACGCTTAGGTTTGTGTACCGTACTATTGATAGATACAATGAAGTCTCCAGTATTGAGGACAAGAAAAGAACTGGCCGGCCACGCTCCGCAAGAACACCAGCAGTAATCAAAGCTATCAAGGCGCGGATGGTAAGAAATCCTGTCCGAAAACAGAAGTTGATAGATGGGTATCAATAGGAAAATAGTAAAAAAGGTTTTAAATGAAGATCTTGGTCTACGAGCATACAAAAAAAAGAGTGGGCACTTACTTAATGCTCGTCTAAAAGCAATAAGACTTAAGAGATCGCGGGTGTTATTGAAGTGGTACGCGAAAAACCGACACCGTGATATCTTCTTTACGGACGAAAAAATTTTCGATATTGAAGAGAAATACAATAAACAGAATGATAGAGTGTACGCCAGGAGTTCTGAAGAAGCTGGAAATAAAGTTCCAAGGACATCATGGACATCATCCATCATCAGTAATGGTCTGATTGGAAGTGTCCTATTACGGGCCAACTGAGGTTCATTTTTGCGAAAAGGGGGTCAAAACCAGTGCAAAAGTATACCAAGAGACGGTTTTGGATCAGCTTGTCAAAGACCTGCCCAGCAGGCTATTTGCGGGACAACACTTCGTGTTCCAGCAGGACTCTGCGCCTTCACACACAGCCAAGACCACTCAAGCCTGGTGTGAGCGTCAAAACATCGACTCAATTAGACATGAGGATTGGCCTTCCTCCAGTCCGGACCTTAATCCTTTGGACTATAAAATTTGGCAATTCTTAGGAAGGAAGGTTTGTGCTATACCACATAAAAAATTGGAGTCTGAAGTCATCTTTAAATAAAGCAGTCACTGAAATCGACATGAATATGGTGCGTGCTGCGATAGACGACTGGCCGCGGCGTTTAAGGGCCTGTATTAAAAATAAGGAAGGTCATTTGGAATAATTTTATGCTATTTCTATTCCTTAATTAATGTACTATGAATTGATATATCACTCATTAAAAACTGATAAGTACTTTTGTTTTTATAATTGTTTCCATTTATGACAGAACTATGGGACCGACTACGTATGTATGTAAATTCTAAATTCTAAGATTCATAGATTCATAGTTCATTACAACATATTTAGTATAAAGGATACTAGAGTTTTTATATAATTTCTTAAGCATTTTTAGATACATTAAATATTTCTATTTGCTGGTGATTTCTGTTATAATCTGAAGGTATACGATACATGACTGAGTTACATAAATAGTTTGAATTAGACCGATTATAATTATAATGCCATTATTCCATACTTCAGCCTCCAAAACTAATAATCTTAGCATAGTATATAAGTTATTAATATAATATTTTTATGTGTAGGTTGAAAATGGCAGAGCAACATTTTCAGTAGGTCAAGAGTTTAGTGTATCTCTCACAGTAATGGGCGACGGACCTAATGTACCTTGGAGATTATTGGATATTGCCATTCTTATTCAAGACAATGAAACTGGTGGTCAGTATTCAAAGTTTTATTTGTTTTTTTACTTTAGATGAGTTGTGCAGTGTAATTTTATTATTGTGCAAGTAGAAAGTTAACATTTCTTAGGTGTGTGTGTGTGGTGTGTGTACACTAGACATGTGTGTTTATAATAAAAATTTCTAACTATTATTCTGTTAATTGTTTACAAAGTATACTTTATATAATGAATTTATTAACTCTCCTTGTCTAAAACACTGACCAAAATATTTTAAAGATGTACTAAAATCTTTATATATATAATTCTACTGTTCTTGTGTATGTAAATGAATTCCTCTTAAACGGCTGGACCGATTTGAATGAATTTTTGTGTATGTGTTTGGGTGGCGCCCTTGATGGTTTAGATTCACAAATCAGCCTGGCAGATGGCCCTTCTGGTATAGCATATTTAACATTCGCTCGAACGGTGAAGGTAAACATCGTGGGGAAACCGGCTTGCCTTAGACCCACAAAGTCGACGGTGTGCGTCAGGCACAGGAGGCCGATCAGGTGCTTGCCTATTAGATTTTTTTTTAAAAAGACAATTCACACCAATGGACCGAGCCCCATGCTAAGCTGGTGAAGCTTGTGTTATGGGTACTAGGCAACGGATATACATACATATTATAGATAGATAGACATATCAATACATATTTAAACACCCAAGACCTAAGAACAACACCAAATGCTCATCACATCGATGTTCGTCTCAGCCGGGGATCGAACCCAGGTCCCATGGATTGGCAGTCAGGGGTACTAACCACTAGACCAATGAGTCGTCAAATTGACAAATGATCATGAAACCAGATACAGAAATCTGACCTAAAAAGGTCATAGTGTTACTGATTTTTTAAAATTAAATTTCCAGAAGGCAAACCGTTGGTACACACATCTCAACTTACATGGCTCCGTGGTGTTGCTCAAGCTCGATTAGCTGCAGCTGGTCTCAATGGTGCCCTTACAGCTTTGAGATTCTTCTGCCGATCACTGTCTCTGGAATTGTTATACACACAGACATTGAGATTATGTAGAGACCGGCTAACAAAGCACCTCCAAGTGGATAAATATATACCGGGGCAGAAGTTACAGGTTTCCTATTGGAGGTACGGAATTTTCTATATCTATATCTTCGGGCAGGAAGCTCACCTGATGTTAAATGATACCGCCGCCCATGGGCACTCACACTGTCAGGAGGTTCGCAAGTGCGTAACCGGCCTTATAATAAAAATGTGCGTGTACTAGTGTACACACGTTAGAAGTGAAACTTTATGACCTTATTTTTCGAAAAATTATCTATATGCAACTACAGAAATTGGTTAAATAAAGTTAAATTAGATAAAGTTTAACAAAAGGCTTTTAATATCACAGACTTAAATACAAATAATACAATTATTTCATTTTACCTTATTACCACTAAGATTATTACAGAACTACATAAATTGTAATAGAATTTTTAGTATTATTATTGTTATCGTTATTATACGTATACATTTTTGTTATTAATGGTTTAGAATCTCTTTGAATCAACCGTGGTAGGGACATGACAAACATGTGACGCGTAACCGAAAAATGTGACGCGTAACGAAAAAATGTTACACTAAATTTTTTTCCAACCGCGATAAAGAAGTTTCACTTCAATAATTTATTTATGGCAAGAATATGGTACAAAAATGTGAAGGTGGTACAATCGTAAGTTCGCATATTCTGCCACACACAATGCGCGTAAATTTGTCTTTAAAGGAATTTTACATTATTAGTCAAATGAATTAGTCAGTTCTTATATTATTTGTATCGTAAATATCATATTTTATTAAATTTATATCAACTACAGTGTCTCACGCAAATAATCATTTATTGAATTTTTTTTTTCCAAAAGTAATACACCAAGTCGCTTTTTCAAGACTCTAGTCGGAAGATCTTTTAATTCTTTTGGTAATTTATTGTAAAATTTAATTGCCATACAAAAGGTGTTTTCCTAAACAGTACCAGAATGATTTTTTGCACAGCCAATTTCTCCCCATGTCTACTTCTTACTTAATCAATTTCGGAATTCAGAAAAAAATTGATAAAATTACATTAATTTAATGTTTTACATAACTAATTGTTATTACGGGCCGTCGCGCCTCAGTGCTCCAGCTCTCCACTGCGCCCCGCAGTCCACCCCGAACCACTGACACAGCAATTCGTGCTGGGATAGTGCCTTAAAATAAAATAAAAAAATGTGAGCCGTCACGGGACGCCTGGCAGAGTGAAACATCGACATTATTTTGTAAAAGTAATATGCAGAAAAGAACAGATTGTGATAGGAACTAAATATGTCATAATGATAAAATAAAATATTACGATTTTTTTCCACATAACGATGACTATTTATTGAATAAACATTTATTTTCATTAAATACAAAAATTTACGAATTTATTTCAAATCGTGACTACTTAATTCGATTAATCAGTGACTTCGAAATACACACACCGTACACATTACTGCATATAGACTGTATATATATACAATTATATAGCGTGGCGATGCGTCGCCACGGCATGCGTCGCCACGCCAGAAATCGGTTTTACGTGCGGCTATAGATGCTTCACATCAAAATTGATGTAAATAAGTCAAACTTAGCCCTTATTACTGAATCTTACCTATAAGCTATCTTCGTGGAAGTCGGTTTAATCAAAAAAAATATGTGTGCGTGTACTAGGTGTACACACGTAAGAAGTGAAACTTCTTTATGACCTTATTTTTCGAAAAATGATCTACTATATGCAACTTAACGAAATTGGTTAAATAAAGTTTAACAAAAGGCTTTTATTATCATAGACATGAATACAATTATTTCATTTTACCTTATTACTACTAAGATTATTACAGAATTTCATTAATTGTATATTTATATATTTTTGTTATTAATGGCTTCGAATCTCTTCGGATCAACCGTGGTAGGGACGAGAAAAAGACGGCGCGTAACCGAAAAACGTGACGATTTGCTACAAAATTTCTCCCATACGTCGATAAAAAATTCATTCTAACGCCGATAAAGAAGTTTGACTTCAAAAAGCAACATGGCGCGTAACCGAAAAACTTGACGATTTGCTACAAAATTTCTCCCATACGTCGATAAAGAACTTTCATTCCAATGCCGATAAAGAAGTTTGACTTCAAAAAGCAACATGGCGCGTAACGGAAAAATGTGACGCGTAACGAAAAAATGTTACACTAAATTTTTTTCCAACCCCGATAAAGAAGTTTCACTTCAAAAATATTTGTTACAGAGAACTGGGTTGTGAGTTGGGATATCGTTTAATAATTGGTGCTGAAGGGGAGAACCTGTGCGTATGCCATGTCCCGGCGTTGGCCGGCGGTGAGAGGGTCGCGACTGCGTTGACACCACACGCGCCGTCAATGGAACGACTGTTGGCCCACACGGTGCATGTTCGTTCACGACAACGCCTAAACGACTTAAAAGTACTTCTTAATGATTTGGGGGTGAGTTTCTTTTGCTGGTTTTATTAATAATATTTCATTTCAGACAATTATGTTGATTATATTATAAATAGATATATTTTTAGATTATTTTTATATGTAGTTACATTTTTATTAATAATTGAAATGATGAAATGGAAACAATCATCGATGTTGGTGTGGTAAAGCGTATTATTGATTGGATTGCGTGTAATCTAACTCTTGGTCATTGAGTGTGTGTGTGTGTGTGTGTGTTAGTTAGTGCGTTAGAATGCTGGAAAGTAATGAAAGCTAGTCAAGTTATTTAGAATATAACAAAGTATTCCGGAAAGTCTGAATAATAGTTTATTTATTTCCAAAAAAAAATTATATCTTAACAGTTGCTACTAATGCGATAGAACTACACAAATACCTACAACCATAATCCTACAATACAATAGCAAGTGGTTGTATATATATATATATATATATATATATATACTTGCTTAATAAGCCGTTCAATTAACAGCCTAGCCTTTTAACTAAACAGCGTCGTTTAACTAGCGGCCTGAAAGATATTCAGTCGTAGCGTTTGTAACAACATTTAATAAACTGGCTAGCTAATGCTTAGGCCATTCGTATGATAGAGTGATGATGTGGCAGAAATAAAATATGAGATGAGATATCTCACATAAAAATATATTCCTTTAACTTACTTAAGTTAGCCACAGCTAAATTCACATAAATATTGTCACTGCACTTTTAAATTGCACTTGTTGTATTTCATTAAATTTTGGAAACCACTATCAAAGTTATGGTTTGCCGACGCCATATTGACAGTTTGAAGAGTTTCGTTTCGAATTCAAGAGTGGCAGAAACTGGAACTAAAATTAAATTAACAGTCAACAGGCTAGGCAATGAAACGTCATCGATCCAAGTCATCTGCCTAGCTGTTTGATCAACTGGCTGAATATCTTTCAGGCCGCTAGTTAAACGGCGCTATTTAGTTTTAAGGCTAGGTTGTTAATTGAACGGCTTATTAAGCTAGTTGGCTGCGGCATATATACCTCGTTCTTATAACTATTAATATAACAAGCAACTTTTGTGAACTCAGCGAGTGTACAAAGAAATAGGTCTACCTGGATAGTGTATCAAATGTCATGCTAATTTGCATGGACCATACATAATCAAAGTCAAAGTCAAAAATAATTTTCTTCATCAATCATTTATTCATGTAGGTAACACAATGTACACTTATGAACGTCAAAAAAGAAATATACATTAAATGCTTCTAAAACGGAAGAGAAGAACTGGCAATAAACTCTTAGCCACTCTTTTTAATCGACAAGTTTTTTGTTTTACACAACATTTGTAAGGAGCTTCAACCATTACACCGTGTTGCACATGACATCCTTAGTAATAAATAATAATAAAATAAAATAAAAACAAAGATTTGTCCTCTATCAGCAGTAGGCATGGTGAAATAGGAGCAAGCACTTACATTCTCGTAGTGTTGCTATTATTATAGTAATGTTTATTGGTCGGGCTTTATGTATCCTTCAAAGATTTAGAAGTATAAAATACATAGGTGGAGTGTACAGTGGGAGGTTGGCCGTGTGTGTTAGCTTGTTCTGTGGTGTCGCCGTGTCTCCGTGCGGAGCAATTACTGGTATCAGTCGGGGCTCATGGTGGTAAACTACGAGCTCGAGTTCCGGCTTATCCAGCCACGCCCAAGATGAATGAATTGGCTAATGCTTTGGGTGCAGCTGATCTTAAAGCGTTGAGGCCGTTGCTTACACAGCTAAGGTATGATTAATATTTGAGGCCATATATAATAGTGAACATACAGCGAGATAGTGTATATTTTTTTTCTTATTTGAATTAGCAGTGTTGGCTTAGTGGTTCGGCGTGCGACTCTCAACCCCGAGGTCGTAGGTTCGATCCCCAGCTGTGCACCAATGGACTTTTTTTTCTATGTGCGCATTTAACATTCACTAGAACGGTGAAGGAAAACTTCGTGAGGAAACCGACATGTCTTAGACACAAAAATTCGACGGCGTGTGTAACTGGAGGCTGATCACCTACATTAGATTGAAAAATAATCATGAAACAGATTCAGAAATCTGAGGCCCAGACCTAAAGAGGTTGTAGCGCCACTAATTTATTTTTTGATAAACTGAACCGAGTAGCTTTGACGAGTAACGCGAGCAACAAGTTCTCGGTGACGCGACCAAGTCATTTATTGGATTTACCTAACATGCAACCGTGAAAAACATAGTATTAACTGAAAGTGATTCAATTTCTACTAAGAGTTTAACTTAATGTATAAAATTACACTTATAAAATATCAACCAAAATATTGTATTCAAGTTAACAGTAATGTTTTCATATATGTTAACATTGAAGTTATTGAAACTTCCAGAAACTAATCCTTAATTTATTTTTATTAATCAGTAATTGCGCTCTTTAAACTAAAGTAATCTATAATAGTTTCATCTTTTTCTTTCCAATTGTTATTAACCTGTGATAGAAAGAGACTTGTAAATAATGTTCAATCTTTTATCACAGGTTTTGGTTGGTGGCACGACGTTGTGAGAAAACCCTCCAACATTTACCGGCAAGTGTTTGCGAACACTTGCCATTCATGCATGGACCGGAACATCCGTTGAACAAGCTGTCATCTGATCGTCTTTACGTGATATTGCATCGGCATACAGACCATATACTGGTAAGGAAAATAATAGAAATGTGAAATTAATTTGAACTTTATAGTAATTACAAAACATTGTAACTACATACTAACAAGCAGTACTATTAAAAGTCAACGCTATAATATATCTGAGCCGGCCTTAGAGACGTTGTGATGTTAGACGAAAAACAATCACTCTCAAATTCCGGCTCGAAGGACCAATTTGTACGGTTCAGGGGGATGCTTAAAAATATTATAAGCATGACAAAGGATTTATTGTGGCTTTACTCTCGGAGCGTATGACGATTTAGGTAAGGGTGCGTTCAAGTATTACGTCACGCAATTTTTGGAGATTACTGAATCCCCCCCCGTGTAACGCGTCGTAACGTTTTTCTGTACAATAGTAAAACGTTTCGTGACCACCCAGTGACTCTTTATACCTAAAAGTTACCATTATGTGATATAAAGTACTGGAAAAACGAAAATAATATTAACAATAACGCGTAATTCCCCGCCCCGCATCGTAACACTTTATAAAAGCATCCTCCCCTCAAATTTGGTTACGCTCCCTTCAAATTCAAATGCCTTTTATTGCCAACCTTAAATAACATTACTTTAGCTGTGTTAGTATTCAGTTTTCTTCCCAAGGCTGAGATATTTAATACAAAATACAATTGAAATACTTATACTATTCTTGAATCAAAACAATACCGCGATTCAAGGAACCACAGGCGACATCTATTGGTTGAACATAAAACTATAATCACTTAAACAAATTGTTTATTTAGTTGGGTACCCGGTGGGTAAAGGCCTCCTCCATATTTTGCCATCTGTGTCGGTTCTGAGCGTCCCTTGACCAGGTGTTGTCGGCCATGTCATGTATCTCATCTCTCTATCTCATAACGGGATGACCTCTGTTCCTTCGGCCGTCTCTGCGCTCCCTTAGATTGTTATAATTAAACGTGTATATTTATATTTTTAGATTGTAGAAATGAAGGAAGTGGCAGCCGGCAGTACAGCGACTACCAGCTCCAGTACGAATAGTGGGAGCGCGTGTAGTGTATCATTATCGTTTCATCTTGCTGGAGCGAGGCGATGTACGCCCGATGAATGTGAAGACGAGGTATTTAATTACGTCAAATATATTTTTAAAGTGAAACTTCTTTAGAATCGTTGTGATTTCAAACCGGATGCAACGGAAAAAGCGACAGTAAAAAGAGACAGACGCATAAATTCGTAGGATTTAGCGTGGGAGAGAATGAGATGGGAAGAATTGTGCAGTGTATAAACTTTAAATTGGCGTGTATTTGATCATTTTCTGAATTAAAAAAGCATAGATGTGCAAAAAATTAAATAAGTAATAATCATCGAATTTCAAACTTCCATTATTTTAGTTTTTATCAAATTAAAGATTGATATTGATATTAAACTTTAAATGAAAATTTAACATAGTCCTACATTAAGTTAGTGAAAAAAGTATAATTTACATATTATTCATTATAAAAACTTTGTTTTTGATGGTTTCACTTCTACCACGTGTGAATTGCACACATGAGTTTTATTTATTTATTTAAACACAATCTATTGTTCTTTTATGAAAATTATGGTGAACGCAAAAAAAATACTTATTTATTTATTAAAGTTCTCCAGGTTCTATATAAAGCTACTAGCTGACCGGACAAACGTCGTTTTGCCATGTATATCATTTATAATAAAAAAAATAGGGGTTGATCGTAGAGGGGTGAAAGTTAGGGGTATTTTTTAATGCTGTATCATAAAAACAGAAAAAACATCTAAAAATAAAATAAAAACACTTAGGGGTGGACTACCCTTAACATTTAGGGGGATGAAAAATAGATGTTCACACAAAATTTCATGAGAATCGGTCGAGCCGGAGCCGGAGCCGGAGCTCGGAGGAGTTTAACCACAAACACCGCGACACGAGAATTTTATATATTAGATATATATACAGTTTGTGTTACAAGCAATCTTTATATTTATACCAAAAGAAATCTTTGTACAAACATTGTGTGTTTTAAACATATCTTTTAACTGTCACATTAATTTGTTTCATACATATATTTTATGTATGTATTAATAAAAATACCTGTATATATAAGTAAATAACAAAATTGCCTTAAGTATCTATTTGTTTCAAGCATGTGCTAAATTTCGTGAGAATGTTTCAAAAATTTCTTGAAAACTAATAGCCATATCAAGAGGATCTTTGATTTTCATCAGATACTTTAATTGTCCAAGTTTCATCAAAATTAAGTTTATTTTGAGGAATGGATCCATCCTGCATCGTTTTATCACTGTAAAATAAATAAATCAGTGGCGCTACAACCTCTTTAGGTCTTGGCCTTAGATTTCTGAATCTGTTTCATGATCATTTTTAAATCTAATAGGTAAGTAGGTGATCACCCTCCAGTGCCTGAATTTGCAAATTATCGACCCTGGTCTATTATGTCGACAGGTGTTTGAAGTCGGATTTTGTTACAATTATTTCCATTTATTCCAGTCTGGTGTCAGTAATGCGTCGCCAACAGTTGCAAGGTCCTATTTGAAGATACAAGCTCTTGTTGAACTTGATACGTTTACGCTAACACATGGCCCATTCACACCGCTAGATACGCCAGGTAAAAAATATTTATATTTTATAATAAATTTGCTTTTTTTTACTTTCTTCTAAATACTTTCGAGGAATATGCTATATATTAAGAATATACATAACGCGAAATAGACATAACATTTATTCCTAACAAAAAAACACACACACACACACAAATCAACAATAATCAAAGAATTTTTCTTTTTCCTATTCGGAATTGTTTTTTGTTTCAATAATTTGTTAGCGAAAAGGAAATAAATAATATTCATTGCGACCTTGAGTTATTTAAGACCTAAGGATTGTAGGAAATTCAGAAAGAATTTTAGTCCTGAATTTGTATTTGGTTTGAGCGAGTAAATATATTTTAACAGAGATCATGAAGAATTATTGAAGTTATACTTCTTTAGGCGTGTTATGAAAAATTGATGAGAGTGAAATTTTACGATGCGCGCACACCGTGACACAAAATTAACAGAATGAAGTTGCCCACGGAAGATGCTACCATTGGACATAATTTAAAAACAACATTCGAATAATAATAGAATTTATGTTACATTAATGTGAGAGTATAATAATAAATATTTATTTATTTAATTTTTCAAATGTAAACTGAACTTTATTGACTATAACGACTCCTTTTCCAGTCTTTGATTATTTAATTGTAATTAATTATTTGCATGCAATCAAAAACTATTTTTAATAATGCCAAGAAGTATAACTTCTTACGCGCGTACATAAGTACACGCACCCTTCTTTTTTTCTTTGCTCCAGTTAAATGTAATATTTTCTAAGATAAGATTTAAAATATAGGTATGCAGCCAGGCAAGCGAAAATTAGCCATTGCAGCAACGCGATCAGTGCGTGCACGTCAACCGGCGTACTTCCTGCCTGAACTCGCGCACGTTGTCGCAGCGGCGGACGAACGCGTGCCGTTCGTCAATCTCGCTAGAGAGGTAAACGCGCCTTGATTTAAAAACTGGCAGTAAATTGCTTTGTCTGAATGCTTTTAAAAACAACAATATTAAAGAAAGCCCATTTTTTGGATTTATTTAGATCGAATGACGTAATTATTAAAAATAGGTGTCCAGTTTTCTGTTTGATATGCCTTTTCCGGTTTTGGAACCTTTGGAAGATAATTCACGCCCATTCGTATCCCAATAAACAATTGGTTCCTTCAATCAAAGAGCGACTTCTTAAAAGGCCGGCAACACACTCGCGAGCTCTTTGGCAATGAGTGTGTCCAATGACCATGGCCAGTATCACTTTTGAATTGAATTGCTTCACAATTAACATGTTGACGAATTCCAAAGGTTTCTTGATCCATATTATCAAAATAATTCAATTCTATTGAAGAAAAAAGATTAAACATAATACCAGATCTTGAATCAATATAAAAATTGCTTTATTTCCCTATTACTAAATAGTTTTTAAATGATGATTTTTACATCATTATGGTGAGTTGATTCTAGTAAACTATAAGTTGTCTAAATATTGAAGTGAAACTTGGACCGGATGCAACGGAAAAAGCGACAGTAAAAAGAGACAGACACATAAATTAATAGGATTTGGCGTGGGAGAGAGTGAGATAGGAGGCATTATACAGTGTATAAACTTTAAATTAGTGTGTATTTGAACATTTTCTGAATTAAAAAAACAGATTTGATGATAATTAAACAAGTAAGTCAAGTAAGTAGTTTAATTATAAAATTAGATTATTTATCAATTTTATTTACAGATCATTAGTTATAGAAACTTTTTGAAGTGAAAACTTCGTACTACACTTAATTAAAAGTTTATACACTGCATAATGCTTCCTATCTCATTTTCTCCCACGTTGGATCTTGTTAATTTATTTCAAACTTTTATTATTTTAGTTTTTACCAAATTAAAGATTGATATTAAAGTTATAAATAAAAATTTAACATTAAAATATATATTTTTTTAAAGAAATGATCCTACATTTAGATAGAGAAAAAGTCTAATTTACATATTTTAATTATAAAAACTTTGTTTTTGAAGGTTTCACTTCTACCACGTGTGAATTGGACACATGATTTTTTTTTGTATATATTCATTTTCTGAAAAATCCTTTAGCTGGCAAATCGCGGCGTAACCCACGGTGGGGTACAACCAGAATGGAGCGGTTCTGCCCTCGCGATGCGTATAGTTGATCTACCTAAACCGGACAGTGCGCCCGTACACGCGGTCGCTGCGTTACGTGCACGTCTGCTCGCGGCCACTATACGACTGACGACGAAGAACCAAGCTAGAGTTTGGACTGCAGAAATCGTGTTCCACGGATCGCCCGTACGGACGCCGAGTGCTAAGGAACAAGGTGAGTGGTTATCAGTCGAGTGATGGCATCACTAATAAGAGTTAAAGTACTCGCCTGTACTCGTTCCTTGTGTATAAAAAGATAAAAAAAAAACAGGAAAATTCAGAACCTTGTTCAATTATACACGCTTTATATTAGCTTCACCTGTATGTATGTATGTATGTAACCGACTCCTTCGGACTCGACTTTGACCCACTTTAAACGGACAGATTTTATTCAAATTTTGCGCGCCTGTCAAACATCGATGACAATGTAATAATCCGAAAAAAAAATAAAAAGAATTTAACTAAAAAATAAATAATAGTTTAAAATTTTTATTGCTACCAAAAACGTTCTCCACCGAAAAAGGGATAAATTTGACTTATTTGAGGGCAATAAAAAATGCTACATATTTTTTATGTTTTATCTACAAAAAGGTTAATCTCAGTTTACTTACTGAATTGACCTAACTTTAATTACTTTATTTTATTCTTTAGCTGGCATCCCTGCCTATTAATTGCAGGTTTAGTAAACCTTTAATTAGATTATATATAAATATATTTTAAGGAATTTATATTTAAGTTTGTTATGGAAGAGCTGGGAACCTTGACACAGGTATTTCTTACTTAAAAGGGTTCCAAAATCTTACACATTGTAATGCATATGTACTTAAAATGAATAAAGACTTTTTTTTTTTTTTTTTTTTTTTGTTTTCTATTGTATTAGTATTAAGTTACTGTAAAAATATGAAATAATGAAAATATATAAAATTACATTTTGTAGGTGAACGTCGTTGCGTATATCTTCAGTACGAGCTTGGGACTAACGCAGGCCGAACTGCGGAAGCCTTTCTAGCGGATTGGGCCGCCATTGTTCATCTACATACACTACTACACGACTATATGCTTAGGCCTGTACAAGGTAATTATTAAAGAAACCATAGACACTAGGTTGACAAACCTACCACTGGTTGTATGTTTAATAATAGTCGAGGATCTACTATTAAACTTAGAATTAAATTTGTTTCACGTCCTAAAGTCACCTATTGTTTTTTCTTGTTGTAACCTCTTATGACATTATGTTAATGTTTTTATTATATGACATAGCAAAAATTTATGACATTTGCATGCCTATTTATATATGGCTGATTGTGCGGATATAAAAAATTAATAATGTGATTATAAAATCACATAAGATTTGATTGTAATATAGTAAAGTTCTAATTTTTAATTATGTAAGATAAATTTGCACACCATTATATGTGGCAGAATATGCGGAGTTAAGATTGTACAACCATAAGATACCATATTCTTGCAAATAAATTACTATGATTATGATTATGATAAATAAATCTTCTATGCGTGTGTTTGTAATAATTAAACTTCTAAATAGCTAAACCGATTTTGATGAATTTGGTGTGTTCAAATGTGTTCGAAAATGGTTAAAATTTACGATTAGTAATTTTTTTAAAATTAATACGAGTGTTTAGGACATCTGCCGCCAGTGATATCTTAGTGTGTAGGAGTATGTGTTTGGCTGTGCGTGTGTGTATGTATGTGTGTGTGTGATTATGACAAGAACGAACCACCTTAAACAAATCTTCTGGTATCCGAAGTAAAATCGACGGTCATTTTTGTTCGACGGGTAGCTAAGTCTATTAAAAAGTCAACTTATATTCCAGAACGCGAATCTCTATGGCAGGGTATATGTATACGTTCATATACGTACCGTTCGCTAGTACTCGGTTTTGGCCCGGGTCAACGTGCAACAGCAGTTTTACAGTGGAATGCGCCAACTCAGAGATATACTGTGGCAACACCAGCTCATCAACCTGCAGCAAACGCCCATCATCTGTTACATCATCATTTGGAACATTATGTTAACTGGTATGTATAAACGCGTAACAAAACAAAATCAAAATGGTTGTTGATTTTTTGCTTTAACATTTTTTTTTTAAATTTATAATGCTACAAATGTAATTATTTTATTTATCTCACACTGTTTTGTTGGGTTTTTTATATTATTTTTATTACTCTTTAATGTTAATATTCTACGGTTTCGATATTTTGAAATATGTGAGGAACATGTATACTAACTTTTTTTAGTTAGTTTTATTCTAAGAGTACATTGTCTTCACATATAATTATTTAACAATATGAAACAAAATATTGTAAACCTATTTTAAAAGAGTAAGTGTGGAGTTTCTTGCCCATTGTCCACACGAAACTACCTTTTGGAAGGGGCAACTAGAATCTTCTTTGTATTTTTTTTGACGTTCAAAAGTGCCATTTTATATGGTCTAATTGGAATAAATGATTTGACTTTGACTTTGCGTATGCATACGCGTATGTGCACGCTTACGTATTAGCGTTCGTTGTTGTTTGATTGTTACAGAGTTCGTAATGTTATGTGATCTCTTGAAAATGATAGTGTTTATTAACAAATAAAAACCGGTTTTGAAAGAATTAATATTTCTTATTAATTCGCATTCATTAAAAAAATATACTGTATATATGTGAATGTGTTTTAAAACTAATCTATACTTGTGTGGACACGTTTGCCCCGACTAACCTCCCTCGACCAAGCACAAATCCGGGGCGGCCGTAGGCAGAAAATATATTAGAGTCTTTCCTCCAACTTCGATTTTGTTCCCTTTGAAGTAGACTCTTGGGCCGTGGCGTTCAAGTGCAAAGCTAATTAAAGATTTAAGTTGGCGGTAGTAGATAGTACTGGTGACCTCAGAGCTGGTGCTTTCCTCGCTCATAATAAGCACATTAAGTGTCGCAATACAGCGAGGAAATGCTGCTAGCGTTAAAATAAAAATAATAAATTTTCTTATTATTATTATTACTTTGTAGGTTAATAAAATTGTTAATACTTATATCTATTTCTTAATAAAGTAATAATGAATCATTAAATACAACTGGACAAATCACGCTGTTGAAATAGTCAATTTAATTAAGAAAGCTACGACCGAATTAACGGGGGAAACTACGGGGCGTAGCTAGTAAAAATAGTAATAGAAAATTTAATGTATTTATTTATTTTTATTTATTTACACTTCTTTGCAATAAAAATAAAAGAAACACAAATAACACAATACATAAAATTATAAGGGAACGCGGCGGCCTTATCGCTAATAAGCGATCTCTTCCAGGCAACCCTAGTTAAGGAGAAAAACTAAAAAAAAAAACATGATGAGTACGAAAAGTGCAGAACCAAATGTTATATATAAAAAAAAATTATAGGACCGTAATCTAAAGTAATGCAAAAAATATATATATTGTAAAAATTAAAATATGTTTATTATGGAACATAAGATACATGTATCACTTATTCCACGTCATTAAATTTGACATCCCTAGTCATCGGCAAAGAAGACAGAGGGTGTAGGCCGAGAGAGAAAGCCGGCGTAAAAAACTCTCGGTACTCTTTTAAAATAGCAAATCATCAAACAACAACATGTATTTACAGGAGTAAAGATCTTCTCTCATTGGGCGTGGTCCTTCGCGAGACATACGCCCCTCTGCTCTCACTCAGCCGTCTCCCGACGTTGCCTCAAGTGGGATTGCATCACGTGCGGACACTGATGCCTACACCGACGTTTACTTTGATTGCGCATTCTTGGAGAAAGGTATAAAGAATTTAAAAAAAAAAGTGCGTACAAAGTACACATGTCAGAAGTGAAACTTCTTTGGCAAATTAATTTTTAAGTCTTGTTTATATTTATACAAATCTAAAACTTTAGATTTCCGAGACTTAGAGGGAGGGAAAAAGGAAGATATGTTAGGAATTTAATTGTCATTAAAATATTAAGTGTCGGAAATTATAACAAATATATATATATTTTTTAATTTATTTCTTCGATAATAAAACACGTGGCTTTATAATTTGTCATTTAAGATTTCAATAAATTATTTTCATAACTTCTCTTTATGGTAGGGGAGCCCAAGAGGGGATTTCGGGATTTACTAAAGCGCGGCAGATTAATATATAGGGGGATACCTTGTACCCGGTTAAGTACCTCCACAAAATATGAGGCCCATATATAAGGCCGCGCGTGAAGGAGACAGGATCAGATTAGTAAAAAAAAATTGACCATCAGAAATTCCCGAGCGCGTCAGATTAAGGTAGGGTGAGTTAATTACATCCTAAAAAGTGTATATTCCACTAATCTGACAATTTGAGAGTGACGGAAAAAAAGGGGAGGGCAAGAAAGTTGTAAAAAAAAAACGTCATCTCGACATTCTCGAGCGTAGCTAATTTTTTTTTATTTTGAAGGAAATAATTCAAGAATAATGAAAAATATATAATCTGACGATTTCCGCAAGCCGAAATAACAAAAATTCGTCGATAAAGTTAAATGCGTGCAGCTGCGTGATGCCTACATTTCCTTAAACCGATCGGAATATACTTAACGGCGTTCTAAATATTTCCCGCAAAATTACATTTCTTGTGAATTTGAATGATTCGGACCGATAGATTTTGAGAAATTTTGGAAAATCTTAAAAAAAATAGATTTTTTTTTAATGTGGTTTCTTTGTCGATCAACTTCAAAAACTAATCCGCCCTTGAGCTTAAAAAACCACGTCGATCGCCACCAAGCTGGTCAAAAGCGGTTGATTCGTTCGAGAGATATCGTGAACGAAAGAAACCCGAAAAAGTGTTTTTACGGGATTACTCCGAAATTTGTGGTTCGATCAATTAAAATTTCAAAATTACTTATGAGGATGATAAAACTGCGTCGAATGCCGCCAACCGCGTGAAAATTGCTTGATCCATTCAAAAGTTATTGCGGTTTGAAAATTCCAAAAATAGTGTTCTATGAAACTTCTATCAGACTTTTGAGCTGGGAGAGCTCAAATGCATAGAAATATTATTTCTTTGAACTCAGCGAGCTCAAAATATCAATTTTAAGCGCCCAGGAATGGAATTAGTGGGAAGTTGCAGGGATGGCCCTTTAGGTGAACCGTTTTTCTAAATATTTTTTGTCAGATCAGGCGAATCCCTCTAGATAATCGTCAGATTATGAGACAGTACGTTTAGAACATAAAGATGAACCACATATATCTTAATCTGACGCGCTTGAGTATTTCAAAATTGCGATTTTTTTTTTGCAAATTATGAAAATGGCCGTGGGTTTGCGTCCCATCGAAATCGTCAGATTAGTGAATGAGACCTTTTTTTTGGTCCACTTAACACTCCCTTAGAAAATCTGACGCGCTCGATAATTTTTTTTTTTTTCATTTTCAACCCTTAAATACAACCACCCGCATCATGCAAACGATCAGATTAACATACGTACATTATTAAAAATACGTAGGGCATTGATGCTATCAATATCTGACGCGCTCGAGGATGCCCATGCAACAGTTTTTTTTTACATATTTAACAATCTATAGCCGCTTCCCCCACCGATGAAAAGGCATATATCATTTAACATTTTTTTCTTCTTATTATCTAAGCTTTGCATCCCAATAGGTCTCTACGACGCTCGAGTAAATCCCCATTTAGCATCGTGGGCTCCCCTACCATTACGAAATTTTCATTTTAAAAATAGAATTTCTATAAGGTAGTTCACCCTTCTATCTCTCAATAGCTCTTTCCCTTTTCTTCAACACATGTTCTTGACGTTTGTTTTTTTTTTAATTTTACCCTCCTGCGCCTAAAGAAGTTTCACTTCAATAAAAAAAAATATTGACTAAAAATTACTGACAAAATTTTAGTTAAAAAATGACCCTTCCTTTTGGCCTAATTTTTTTTAATAACCGTGAGAAAACCGGCATGTTATTAAAAGTTGAGTGTTAGGGCTAAGCATGACTTGGGTATGTCAAATAACTGTTTTCGACACAGAATCACAACGTTCTCGACTCTGAATGTCGACGTGTCTTTCATAGAAATTTCGGAAATAGTTTAGTTTTGTTAGCTGATCAAAAAAACAATTAAGTACATTTATGTTGTTGATGTTTAAATATGAAAATATTTCTTCGTATAGAGACTGGCTGTTGCGTTATAAAGAGTGAATTAATGTATGAGTTTTCAAATGTAACAATTTTTACGTTATAGAGAGATTTTCTTATAACGAATGACGTTATAAAGTTTTTTTTATGGCTCTGGCACGTGTGCATTAGCCAGCGTCAAGTATAGGATTTCTTATAATTCGTGGTTGTCTTTAGAAATTCGACCGTGTCCTCCATGTACGGTTTTAGGCACTCGCCCGGTACCGCACAACCCTCCCAAAGGCCGAGAAAAAATTTAAATTAAATTAAAATTTGCCCTCGAACCGGGAATCGAACCCGGTACCCCTCACCTAGCTGCCACTTAATAAGACCGCTAGGCTATGAGGCCCCTCGTTATAAAGGGTATGTTCCGATATACACTGCGAGTACTGTATAGTGCTCCCACTGTTCAAAAATTTGTTCCGCTATGGACTGCAGTATACAGCCGCAGCGTCCTAGGGAAATATATGACGTCACAAATCCCCGCTATACTTCTACTGCGAGCACTGGCGTTTTCGAGGTAAGGTACTCGCAGTGCTTTGATCACGTGATCAATCAAAACCACTTGAATGCCTAACGGCTGATATAACTTACAGTTTAATAACAAACATTTAAAATTCTAACTTACTTTCTTTGTAGTATTAATTCAATTGACAGTTAATATTAATATAGATTTTTTTAATGCGATAATACTCCAATAATAGTTTTTCTGGTTGAATTGAAAAACTTTGATGCACTCATTTGAAAACTGTGTCGAAAAACGAAGCTGACTAGTATACTGGACTGCGTTCCGTTTCAAATTGTAACCAGTATAGCTGGCTATAGAGAAACGGTTTCACAGTATACTAAATTGACGGTACTCTGTACAGTGGTCGCAGTGTATATCGGAACATACCCATAGTCTACACTGTATATTCCAGATTCGTGTGATATACGCTGGTGCGTATTCGTTAGAAATTGGCATTCGTGGAGGTAACATGGTTACGATAAGAGATGGCGCTTACTCAAAATTCGATCGTAGTCCCGCTGTGGATGAGTTTGCTCCCGCTCAAGGTCTTAAGGTATGTATAATAAAAAATACTAATGGATATCTAACCTGTCACATTATGTTTAGACCAGGGTAGAAGCCTTTAAAAAAAAAAGTGAAAAAAAAAAAACAATAATAATAAAGCCCGTTTTATTTCCAATCATGATAAAAACAAATTATAATACACAGCTTAGATTATTTTACTTTTTTAAACATTTTTTTTCTTTTGCTTGTTATTATATATTCTAGCTTCCTTCAGTACCGTCGATCGGAACCCCTTCATGGGTAAAGGCCTCCTCCACCTTTTTCAACTGTCTCTGTCTATGGCTCTCTTTCTCCATTCGTTTCCTGCTACCGCTTCTATTTCTTCTATCCACATTTTTTTTGGGCGACCTCTTCTTCTTCCTCTTGGTCGTATCCATACAGTTGACTTTAAGGTCCACCTATTATTGGTGGAAAAAAATAATAGTAGGATGTAACGCATTGGAAAAGGAGGAGAATATTATAAAAATTAAAGGAAAAATAATTTACAGGCGATCTGAGGTCGGGAAGGGGAAGGGGGTGAGGTTTTAAGGGTGAAAAACGGTTTATTTCGATTTCCGGCAAAAGTAAAAGTCCTATGGAAAAAAGTCAAATGGCAAAGTTGTAGAAAATGAAAAGATCTAAAACTTTTGTATTTACACATAACCTCAAAATTTATGTGAAAAATTAAAAAAAAACAAGTTTTTGGTTTTTTTATATTTAAGGAGTGTTTAAGTATTACGTAACGCAATTTTTGGAGATTATTGACCCCCCCCTCCCGCATGTAACGTGCCGTAACGTTTTTCTGTACCCAATAGTAAAACGTTTCTTGACCACCCAGTGACTCTTTATACCTAAAAGTTACCATTATATGGTGTAAAGTACTGGAAAGTTGAAAATAATATTAACAATAACGCGTAATTCAATCCCCGCCCCGCATCGTAACGTTTTACAAATAGAATCAAAATCCGTTGCGTAGTTTAAAAGTTTCAAGTATACATAGGGATATAGGGACACAGAAAGCGACTTTGTTTTATACTATATAGTGATTGGTTTTGTTAGTTATTAAGATAGAGTAAAAATAGAAACCTCTTTTAATAAAATAAATAAATATATATAACTTCTTAACTATTAGTTAAATATCTTCAATCACAATTTTGATTGCAGGCCTTCTTATCACGATACGTTGAAGATAACATCAGTGCAAGATTGCTTGCGGAAGAGGATAATCCTCTATCACCAATGTCACCGATGCCACCAGGTAATAATTTTGGGAAATTTGTTTATGTCCCACCAATTTTGTTTCAATCTCATAAGATTATTTTAAAAATCCCCTCAAAGAGTTATGGCAGAATATGCGAATTAACGATTATATATCCCCGTACTAGACTATCTAAAGTTAGTAATTCTTTTTTGGGAAAAGGGATACTCTTCTTTAATAAAATCCCAGAGGCTCTTTTATCTCTGCCTTTCAATAAATTTAAGAAATGTATTAAAGAAAAGCTGTGTAAAAAGGCTTACTATAAAGTCAACGATTATCTAGTTGATAAAAGGGCCTGGGACTAGTGCTAGACAGGCTACTTCTAATTAATTTGCGATATTTGTTTTAAATAAGTGTTGTTTGATAATTTGGTGTTTTAAACGAGTATCGAGAGTTTTTTACGCCGGCTTTTTCTCTCGGCCTACACCCTCTGTCTTCTTTGCCGATGAGTAGGGATGTCTACCGATTCAAATATAATGACGTGGAATAAGTGATACATGTATCTTATGTTCCATAATAAACTTATTTTTATTTTATACCTTACACATAGCAATAAATAAATTATTATTATTATTAGGTGGTTTACGCTTCCAAGCGCCATTAACGCCACCGCAGTCTCATTCGGCGCCTGTCACGCCTCACCCCGCGTCGCCTGCGCAGCATCAGGTACAATATTTCCTTTATCCTTAAGTTTATGTTTTGTTACTAATTTCTGGTATCAATGTTATTATACTTTCTATGCTCAGCAATTTACTTATATGTATATCCTTGTAAATATTTATTTTGTTAACGTTGCAGTCTATGTAATAATGATTGTTTATTCTCACTAAATTTTTCTCTACTTTTTAAGACCTTCTGTCGATCCGAAGTGGTGGAGGCCTGATGACCTGGTACTCTTACCTTTAGCAGGCATCAGTCTCATACAAACTAGCATTTTCCCTAAATAGATAAAAGACAATTAATCATTTATAATAATATATAATTGCCAATTGTTTATGTACTAAGTTTTTGTAAGAAAAATGAATAAAGATTATCTAATATATAAAATTCTCGTGTCACAATGTTCGTTCCCATACTTGTCCGTAACGGCTCGACCGATTCTTATGATTTTTTTTGCGTATTCAGTAAGTCTGAGTATCGGCTAGTATCTATTTTTCAAACCCCTAAGTGATAAGGGGTGTCCACCCCAAAAAACTTTTTTTTTTGTGAGACAATTGTTAGTTTTTATTTTTTTATGCTACAATATACAAAAATACATATAACCCTTATTTATAACCCGCTATTTTGTATTAAACGTAGTAGATAGTTATTTTTATTGAACTAAAAAATGTTTCCTAGAAATAATAATATACATGGCAAAACAACGCTTGCCGGGTCAGCTAGTTATTATATAGATATTTTGCTCGCCAGCTCCCTAGCTATCTTATCTTATATATATCTATATATATATCTATCTATCTATATATAATGAAAATGGTCTTCGTTTGAGGCTCAATCACGCCTAAACCACTGATCGTATCATGAAACTACCACCATTCGATGCGAAATTTTTCCTAGATGGTTTATGGCTATTTATTTATTAAATTCCAACGTTCCTTCATTTTTTTATTGCTGTTTTACTTTTATGAAAATTTATCCATACGGAATTCACCGCGGAAACATTCGGGGAGGCTTCCTAGAACCTCTAAACGTCAACATCTGTTAAAAACTCGATTTTCGAAATACATATTTCAATTTTCTTAGCGGGAAGTTAAATAGAAGAAGAATAATAAAAATATGAAAAAAAATAAAATAATGAAACATAAAATTTATTTTAATTCGTCCAGCAAAGCGGGCGCGAAACGGCTAGTTTAATTATGTAAGAAAATTGTTTAAAATTATTACTTGTCTATTAGATGGCGGGCTCGTCGTTCAACCTGACTTCACCTCCAGGGGGAGCAGTGGTAGCGTCCCCTGCATCCCCCTTAGCGCCCTCGCCCCTCGCCCCTGCGGCGTCTCCCCACAACCCGACTTCTCCCTTCACGGCGTGGCCAGCCTCACCCTCATTGCCACGCCCGTCGCCTGGACATCATCCATCGCCGAGACACATGGAACATAAAGGTAAAATAATAATAATTATATTTTTAATAAACTCTTGTTAAATTGAGCAGTGTTGGCCTAGTGGCTTCAGCATGCGACTCTCATCCCTGGTGTCTTAGTTTCGATCCCCGGCTGTGCACCAATGGACTTTCTTTCTATGTGCGCATTTAAGATTCGCTCGAACGGTGAAGGAAAACATCGTGAGGAAACCGGCTTGCCTTGTCAAAAAGTCGATGACGTGTGTCAGGCACTGGAGGCTGATCACCTACGTGTTTGCGTGTTGTTCCCACGAGAATGTAAGTGCGTGCTCCTATTTCACCATGCCTCCTGCTGATAGAGGACAAGTCTTTGTTTTTGATTTATGTTATTATTATTAATTACTTAAAATGTCACATGGGACATGGTGTAATGGTTGCAGCTCCTTACAAACATTTTGTAAAACAATAAAATGGCGATTAAAAAGGGTGGCGGAGAGTTTATTGCCAGTTCTTCTCTCCCGTTCTACGCCCTTGATTTGAAGCATTAATATGTATTTCTTTACTGACGAATCATAAGTGTAAATTATGTTACCTATATGATTAAATGATTTTTTACTTTTACTTTACTTTATACTGGCACTAAATGTAAAGTTAGAAGCAGTTTTTTTGACGATCATAAGTGTACATTGTGTTATCTATATGATTAAATGATTTTTGAATTTTATCACATATCACAGGTTCTTACCTAGTTTGGAATTTTGTTACAAATGTTATATGGGGGAAATAAAATTATTATTATAGGTAATCTTAAATAATTGTGAATATAGGGCCCCAACCCACTTCGAATACGGCAAGTCGCAGTCGCCAATGGGCGGGGTCCACAGCCACGCCCATGGCGTTTAGCAAACTGGAAGCACTTTGCACACCCAGCGAGCCACCTGCTGGAGCACCGACAGGACCAGCTTTGGCGCCATTGCAACGATTCCTGGCCTGTGTTTACTTGAAAAGAGCGCTACAAAGGGTGGTACAGCAAGAGGAATATGTGAGTATAGTAATGTATTCAATAGCTGTTAATTTAAGGATAATGTATGTATTTCTGTAATAAAAAAAAAAAAGGGTACGTGTACTTATGTACGCGCGTAAGAAGTTTTACTTCTTTGGCATTTTTTTTTGTATTACTTTAGATTAAGGTACTATGTATATATATATATATATTTTTTTTTATGTAACATTTGGTTCTGCACTTCTCGCACGCATTATGTTTCTTTTTTTTTTTAGTTTTTCTCTTTAACTAGGGTTGCCTGGAAGAGATCGCTTATTAGCGATAAGGCCGGCCGTCGATCCCTTATAATTTTTTTTGTATTGTGTTTCATTCTTTGTTTTTGCAACGAAGTGTAAATAAATAAAATAAAATAAAAATAATTATTAAAAATAGGTTTTAATTGCATGCAAATAATTATTTACAATTAAATAATCAAAGACTGGAAAAGGAGTCATTATAGTCAATAAAGTTCAGTTTACGTTTGAAAAATTAAATAAATTAATATTTATTATTATTCTCTTACATTAAATATAACATAAATTCTATTATTATTCGAATGTTGTTTTTAAATTATGTCCAATGCCGTAGCATCTTCCGTGGGCAACTTCATGCTGTTAATTTTGTGTCACGGTGCGCGCGCATCGTAAAATTTCACTCTCATAAATTTTTCATAACGCGCCTAAAAAGTATAACTTCAAAAAGTTCGTGTTAATCTGAGGGGTTTAATTTTTGTTGTGCAGCCCTGCGATTCTGTAACTCACTTTTCGAACTCACACAGCGGTTTTCGCAGCGGCGATCGCGCTCAAATCAGTCATTTTATGATTTGGCATTCTAATAAACAATAAGCTGCAAGGAGGCACCTTATCAGAATGCCAAATCATAAAATGACTGCTTCACGACTGATTTCAGCGCGACCGCCGCTGCGAAAACCACTGTGTGAGTTCGAAAAGCGAGTTACAGAATCGCAAGGCTGTTAATAAATTAAATGAATGGCTAATTTCTTTAAAATTAAATATGGTTTATTTGGTTATAGATTAATATCAACATAAAATAACTATAATTGTTTTCACGTCAAGTTTCGTGTTTAAGAGGAGATTTTTGGACTGCGTTGGGACCTTTTGTTAAATTTGTTTTTCCACCTTTCTTTGTGTTGATATTTACTTGGAAATAGTATTAAATAATATATATATAATTATATAACTCATACCTAAAGGTCCCTAGTTCAATCCCTGGTTTCGTCACCATGAACAAAAACAACCTATCACGGAATGACACGACACAGTACTCACCAGTCTACATATTTATATTCTTTGTGTGTCTTTGTAAAAACTCCTAATCGGCTGGACGGGTTTTGATGAATTTTTTGACTGTTTATTTGAGAATGGATTAGATATTTTTTTTGTAAACGTGTGTACAGATCAAGGATTGTCGGCCTCGCTAGTTGAATAGATTTTTGAAGTGAAACTTCTTTAGAATCGTTGTGATTTCGAACCGGATGCAACGGGAAAAGCGACAGTAAAAAGAGACAGACACATAAATTAATAGGATTTGGCGTGGGAGAGAGTGAGATAGGAGGCATTATACAGTGTATAAACTTTAAATTAGTGTGTATTTGATTATTTTCTGAAATAAAAAAAAACAGATGTGCAAAAAATTTAATAAGTAAGTCAAGTAAGTAGTTCAATTATAAAATTAGATGAAATTTATCAATTTTATTTACATAATATCATTAATTATAGGAACTTTTTGAAGTGAAAACTTCTTACTACCTTAATTTAAAATTTTCTTACTTTAAAGTTTACTTAATTTAAAGTTTATACACTGTATAATGCTTCCTATCTCATTTTCTCCCACGTTGTATCTTGTGAATTTATTTCAAACTGTTATTATATTAGTTTTTACCAAATAAAGATTGATATTAAAGTTATAAATTAAAATTTAACATTAAAAAATGTTTTTTTTAAAGAAAAGATCCTACATTTAGATAAAAAGTCTAATTTACATATTTTAATTATAAAAACTTTGTTTTTGAAGGTTTCACTTCTACCACGTGTGAATTGGACACATGATTGTTTTTTTTTTATTGATTTACAAACTAAAATCTCGTCAAAAGATTAAATACATCTAATTTCCTCATTGGCCTGTTCCTAAGCGTAAGCAGCTGATACGGTCGTCGGTTCTAATCTCGGATAGAAAAATCTCTATCAAATAAAAATTTCCCGAAGTTTTTGGTTCGAGTTTTAAGCGAAACACTTTAGTATAAAATTTGTACACCTGCGTTCGTGATTTATACTATAACACACACATGCACATGCGTGCATTACCAAAGAGTTTGGTCTCCTTGTTCAAATTAGTCTGTAGAAGTATTGTCTATGGCTACCGTGACACGTTATTCCCATTCAGCTGTCCCTGGTCTCCGTGGAAGCCACGAGCGTGACATTCTGCTGTGAGGCAGCTGGTATGGTTGCGAGGGTCGCCTTGCACCCCCAGCATTTGCAGTCGCTGCATCTTCAGCTCACACCACAGCCAGATCACAAGGATAATTGGACAGCGGAAGATTTACAGGTATAAATTTTTTAAAACTAAGAAATGAATATAAAAATAAATAGTGGCGCTACTCGTAAGGTCATCAGATTTCTGTATCATGATCATTTGTCAATCTAAAGCCATAAAAACTAGGAATCAGCCTCCAGTGCTTGACAGACGCCATCGATTTTTTGGGTCTAAGGCAAGCCGCACGCTGAAGCGACTAGGCTAACTGCTGTAGGAAATGAATACAGTCTCTAAATATTAATAACTCAGAGACATTGCAACAATCAAAAAACTCAAAGAATTTTAAACATTTATATAACTTACTTAAAGTACAGAAAACACTTTTTAACCAGATTAAAGTTATGTATTATTATAAATTTACAATTATTTAACATAATTTTAAATTTAACCGACGTTTCGCGTGCTTTACAGTGTGCGTGGTCACCGTACTTAAAGTAATAATATACGTAACTTTTCGTGTGCTTATCAGTAATCTTGGTCAGCTAGGGGCTTCTTTTCTTCTAGAGTGTGTGGAATGAACCGGCGTGACAGTTATGTGATAATTGATATTTACTACTCGGCATTTTATTTTACAAAAAAAATATACAGTCAAAACCGTTTACGACGACATCGTTTAGAATAAAATACCGGTTATATTGACCAAAATCAAAGGTCCCGGCTCAATTCTACTGTATTGGTTTCTTAATAACGTCATCGGCTGGCAACTATCAAGCTATAGGGCGTTGCGGCGTGGCAATATATTTTACCCCTCCCCGCCTCATCTCGCAGGACACAAGTCCGGCGCGCTTGCGGTGCGACGGCGCAACGCGGCGTGTGACATGGTATAGTAATTTGTATGTAGGATTACGTTGCGGCACCGCTCCGGCGCCGCACCGCACCGTTAACGCAAAGTGTGGCCGCGCTCTTACGACCAAATATGAGTAGTCTCTTCGATGTAGTTATAATAGATTTTTACTGTATTTTATTTACATTTTCAAAATGATAAAGGTAGTGCGGTGATCTTACGAGTAAATATGTGAGGAACATGTATACTAACATTTTAGTATAGTAGTTTACTAAGAGTACATTGTCTTCACATATAATTATTTAACAAATGTAACAAAATATTGTAAACCTATTTTAAAAGAGTAAGTGTGGAGTTTCTTGCCCATTCTTCTCCACACAAAACCTTTTGGAAGGGGCAACTAGAATCTTCTTTGTATTTTTTTTGACGTTCAAAAGTGCCATTTTATATGGTCTAATTGGAATAAATGATTTGACTTTGACTTAAATCTCACGACAGTTCTCTTTCCGCAAAGTCTCTTTCTCTTCTTTTCTTCTAACGTCTCTAAATTCTTCCCTAATTACAGATAATGGAGAAGTTCTTCGAACAACGCGTAGCGATTGCTCCATACCGGGCCTCGTCTCTTCAGGGCTGGTGTCGTGTGTGGGGCGCCCCAGCAGCTGCGTTGCCATCCCTGGTTGCCCTGATGAGGGCAGACATGGCCCCCATTGCCCCGGCATTGTGGCAGTTGCAGTGGGCGTTACGCATCCCGCCCCATGGCCCACAGATTGTACCCACGGGTCAACCTGCAGTGTTGCTGGCTAAGCACAAGATTTTGTTCTTTGTATGTATACTTTTTTAATAAATTTTGCCTGTATAGTAATGATGAAAGATGGGTTAAGATAAATAAAAAAAAGTGTGGCACTCGGGGACTGCCGCGGTAAAGCTATTGCATAGCATTTTTATCAATGCAATTATAATTATTTATTTATGTAGTATTTTTTTTTCTTTGATATTAATTCAATCTACCACTCGACCACTCTACCAGACTCAGAATAACACGCCTATATAGTCTGTCTCACTCTAACGCGTACCGGCTGCACCGGCAGCGCTCGCGCTACGTCACCGATCTCGTCAGAGAGATGGGAATGCGCAGTAAGCGTTCTGTCCCACTCTAACGCGTATCTGCCGCACCTATATTACGTCATCGTGTGTTAGGTTTTTTTCGTTACGGGATTTCTTGATTCGGTCACCGCGCTCAAAGCCCGCGATAAAATCTGTGCAATAGCTTAATAAATAAATAAATATAGCCTTTATTGACAATCTTGTACATTTTATCTTATTTCTACTTAGTTATTACTTATTAATGAATTTTAATTAAAGTAAATGTAAATATTATTATATTATTTCCTATTAGATACCGGTTGATAGTCTTGCTTTTCAGCCTATGCCTCCCCAAGTGTTCTCCACAAAGATCTATGTCTTGCTTTCCTCATCCATGTTGCTTCTGCCACCTTTTTTTTACTTCTCGTTTTATGTGCACCATTCCATAACTTCTTTGGTCCATTTTTGTGTATAAGTTTTTATATTATGATAAGAAGTACGGAAAAAATGGACCAAAGAAGTTATGGAATGGTGCCCTAGATATAATGGGCTAAGATAAATGGCTAATAAATGCCATACAATAATACATTCTTACATTAACGTAATTGACCTCTTTGGTGATTATTTAAATATCCACATTCCATATTCAAGCCACTTTTATTAAACACGGAACATATAAAAATATTTTGTTATAGATATGTTTAACTCGTGGCGAGACGCAACTAGTACTTCCACTAGTATACGATGTGCAATCGAATGCAATGCAAATAGCAGACAGAAGAGATACACAGCAGCCGCACCATAGCGCTGTTAATATGCATATTAAAAGGTAAATAGAAAAATATGTTTATTCAGAAATATATAGTCGTTTAAAGAAAACACTTTTTAACCGGATTAAAGTTATGTATTATTATAAATTTACAATTATTTAACATAATTTTAAATTTATCCGACGTTTCGCGTGCTTTACAGCGTGCGTGGTCACGGTGACTGAAGACAAAAGATGTTGGATAGCAACAAATAACACAGCTGTAGAGAAAGTTGCATTATCTGTATTTATTTCCCCGGAGTTGGTATCGACTAAAAGATGGAGGGTTTTGTCAAAAATGGCTCGCGGTGTCCTCTATTTTGCCATTTTGCCATTGTTAAAATTATGTTAAATAATTGTAAATTTATAATAATACATAACTTTAATCCGGTTACAAAAATTTTTCTTTAAATGTGTAAAGGTTATGTCAATAAAAGACAATACTATGTATAGTCGTATTTTTAATTAGACGAAGTCAACTGACGTTTACGGTGTTGTCAGTTTTTAATGAAATAAAAATAGTGTTGTGACAAAGTGAATGATTGAAAAACTTTGTAATAAGCCGTCAAAAAACTGATTGTAGTTACATAGTACTAGTACCTAACTTATATCAGAGCACTTTTATACAATTTTAAAATAGAAATAATATTATTTTATAGTTTGAAATGATTACCTATTAACACTCAAGAACTGAACGTATCACTATTACTTTAAATATGGCAACATTATTTTACAAAGTGACATTAGCTACTGTCAGTTGGCTTGGTCTAATTAAAAATACGACTATACTAGGCACAGAAAAAGAAGACAAAATCTTAAAAAAAAAAACTTCTCGCCCGCTCTATTTGAATGAACTGGTAGTGAATGTAAATTTTGAAGCATTATTTATCATAAGTGTATATAGGTATATGACTTATAATTTGATTCAAAAGTCAAAAATCATTTAATCTTGAAATGCTTCTAACTTTACATTTAGTGCCAGTTCTCAAATCAAGGAGAACGGAAGAGAAGAACTGGCAATAAACTCTCCGCCACTCGTTTTAATCGCCATGTTTGTTTAAACGCATAAATAAATTGTTTTTCTATTAATATATATGTACACCATATTTGAAGTTGTTTCCCAAAGCTACAAAAACTCAAAATTTAATATAATTTCACAAGAAAACTAATTTATCAAGAACATCAATTACACGGCAAACACCGTCCGTAACTATCTTTTATTCGATACCCTCAACCTATTATAACTAAAAAAAAATATGGTGCGTGTACTTATGTACGCGCGTAAGAAGTTATACTTCTTTGGCTTTCTTTATTTTTTTTAAATATTCAATAATTAATTTAGTATATTATTCAATTATTAATTAATAATAATTATTATTTATTATTTTATTATATTATTAATTCAATTTAATAACTAGGTATGTTTCATAACCTTTTAACTAAGTAGCAATAGGTCTTTGTGAAAAAGCATTGCTAAATTTCTTTGAAAAAATAATTAAAACTCCTTTATTTGTTTAAAAGGTACTACAAATGTCATTATGGTCATTCAAAATTCTTGGCATCGCTGCTAACTTCACGCATATTCTATTTCTTTTTATTTGTAGATTGTCTTATTCCCATCTCGCTCGCGCACGCTCGGCGCCCATACTGATAATTTTATGTCACGGTGCGCGCGCATCCTAAAATTTCACTCTCATAAATTTTTCATAACGCGCCTAAAGAAGTATAACTTCAAAAAATACAACATATAGCCGATTTAGCAATACATAATCTAAAATTAAAAACACTTTTTAGGTTCGCCGAGTTCCATCAGCCACACGGCGAGTGTATCCTATGGCCCGTGGTGCGTGACCTGCTCATCAACTTCAACCTTCCGCAAGATGCCCCTCCTCCCTCTGCCCCTCCGCTCTCCTAGCCCCTGGCCTCTTGGCATGCGCACGCGCTCTCATGATAGTGCGCACGTAGCCATTTGTGCCCATGAGCTGGATGTTTGTTGAAAAATAATTTAGAAAAATTTGGACTGCTCCTACATTTGATTTTACGTATTCGTGCTAATTACTGATCCTTTTATATTAAATTATAAGAATCGCCCTACTGGAAGCATTATAACACCACGTATAAGCTGGTGTACGTAAATACGTACACCAACGTGCACGTTTTATTAGATTTTTGTATGAGAATTAAAATAAATTTAGTACCTACTTATTGCCTCTTAGTAGGACTGGTATTCTGTATGAATTGAATAAGAAATCAAAAGAGTTGGCGTCGATTAAGCTTGAAGAGTACCAGCGCTGAGAGAATTTAAGTCTATACATTTCAGTGGCCTTTTAGTATTTGTATAGTCTGTAGTAACAGTGATAGAATTTACAAAGAACTTTAATGACGTCATCTATACTCTGATTTTTAATTCCGTAGAATTCTGACAGCTATCATTTTTTGATATGTCAGAGATGGCAAACCTTTTTTTGGCACATTTTTCAATTTTAATACGAGTCTGTCATTTTATTGTTAGTTAATGTATCCATTTTATTAAGTGCGGTGATAATTACGTCCCTTTTCATCACAAACAGTAAAAAACGCACAAGCAAAGATAAGATTTTTTTTAAAAGGTTTACTAAAACTGGAATTAGTAGGCAGTGTGGCCAACTAAAGAATAAAATAAAGTAATTAAAGTTAATTCGATATATTGTTCGTGATGAAATATTTGTTGTTTTTGTATTAGATCACTTGAGTAAGTAAATATTAAGATTTACCCTTTTTGTAGGTAAAACATAAAAAATACGTAACATTTTATTTTTTATTGCCCTCAAATGGGTCAAATTTATCCCTTTTTCGGTGGAGAACTTTTTGAAATGTCAGAATTCTACGGAATGATAAATTAGAGTATAAGGACCTACCCAATTTAGATAATTACATAGTACGAAAAAATCACTATTATATTGATTTTTTTTAATTCGACGGACTATACAACATACATCAACCCAATAAATAGAGAAATGTTCTTTTAATATTTTTAGAATGAAAAATCCATGTACAGTTAGAATTGTAAGTGATTAAATAAAGTTGATTATATTTATGAACAATGCGTTTTATTATTTAGCAAGCAATATAAATAGGTTTCTCAAGAGGACGGGATTTTAAAGCTTAAATTGCATTTATTTATTTCGTAATCCTACACCTAACAAAAAATATACTTTATCTATGGACATTGACAAATGACAGATGACTGTGACATACGCTAAGTTATTTATTTCGTAATCCTACTATCAAAAATTATATATAATAACAAACAATTCTACTAAAAATATAGCCAGGGGTGGAATACATAATATTTAATTACAAAACGGTTCAACAATTTACAAAAGTAATCGTTGGCTGACCAAATTTGATATCGCAATCAAACTTACGCCATATCTCTACCTATTTGATACTATCTGAATTAAAGAACATAATAAAGTGGCTATTGGTATGTTATCTGAAGCTGGGGCTTCAACACATTTACACTTTGTGCTTGTGTAGTGTCTGTGAATAAGCGCGAGGCGTTATGTCAAACCCAATATGCATCATGAAAAGACTGTCCGTCTCTCTCGCGCTCGGTCAAGCTTATGAGTATAAAAGAGACAGTTATTGTTTTGCTTTTTCTACTGTTTATGTTGATCTTTACTGTACATGTTGATCTTTTTTCTCATTATTATTTTGTCTGTGATTTATTTGGTTGGAGGTTAGAATACTTTGAAAAAAATGTCTTATAAATAAAATAAAAATATATTCCGTCTAAACATTAACAGGACAATCTCGTGAAATGGTGTACAATGTTTTTAATTATTTTAAGTATCTTAATAAAAACAGTTTAATGAAAAAATGTAATTTTTAATTTGACATCAGATGCGACTGGGGTTTCTAAGAGGAGTATTGAAAGAATTGTTAGTGAAGTAAAAGTGAAGTGTGTTGAGCTAGATGGAGCTTATGTCGAAAAATGAAAAATTATTTACACAAACTACTCTTTTACGTTCTTGGTCGGGCATAGAACTTTTGGATCCACCCTCGTATGCACATAATATTTATATGTATTGACACATTTTTATTTATTTACAACCCACCCAACCTTACTAAAACCAGAGTAGTCTAAAATATATAGCTTAGCAAAAATGTCATATTTTTAAACATCCTGTATAGTGAAATTGCATTAGTGCGAGTACTGTGAACGCGCCGCGCCAGCTTTCGATAACCGACCTATAGCCATTCTGACGTTAGGTTGACTGACCACTATCATCTAATTGGATTCTAAGAATCTTTGAGTGATAGCGTTTTTATACAAATTTACTACCTATATTCTACCTGAGCAAACAAACTTTTAAACAATGCAATGTTGTGATTGTCAAACTGTTGCTTAAGCTTTTTTGTAGGCGTTTTTAGACCCCTCATGGCTATATTAATAATAAATTATTTTATAGGCTTCTTCTGAGACTTATTAAAGTTTGTTTAATCATTTAGGTAACATAACGTACACTTATGAATGTCAATAATAATACATATTAAATGCTGCTAACTTTGCATTTACTGCCAGTTCTCAAATCAAGGGCGTAGAACGGACGAGAAGTACTGGCAATAAACTCTCTGTCACTCTTTTTAAGTGCCAAGTTTTTTGTTTTATAAAATGTTTGTAAGGAGCTGCAACCATTACACCATGTTCCACATACAGAAAATTCCAATAGAAAACTGTTCCCTAGCTGGGAAATATTTGATGTCATTTTAGAAAAATTTCACGTGTCATATATTGATAGATATTCCATTGAAATGTTACATGGGCTGAACAGGACGCAATTTTATTTTTGGGACATGTAGGCGGAGTATATCTCCTAAACGAGAGAGAGAGAGAGAGAAAGCCAAAAACGTGTTTTCACCCCTTTTTCCAAGATGGCGGCCGGGGGAATACGTAGTTCACCGGGTCTTCTACATAACTACAGAGTCGTACATATTACTCTGTTCTTGTCGATTCTACAATCTTGTTGACAAAGTAGTGACAGTTCTGATTTCGATCAAAATATTTTCGTACCAAAATTATCTTCTATCTAAATTTATAAAGTACAAATCATGGCAAGCAGAAACGCAAATTCACGTGATACCATACTTATGTATGATAATAGAGACACGGTATTTATTTCTCAGTATTGTAACACTGTTTAGCCTAATAGTTAATAATAATCACATAGATAGCCCATCAACTGTTCACTTGGCCTACGCCCGTGTGTATTTACCAAGATCATGTAGCGATCCTGTAAACAGTTACCAAACATAATAAGGGTTGGGTTTTAGATGAAAAAAAAAAAGTTTTTTTTTTAAGTTTTCCGCAGCAAAACTCACTTGTAGGTGTTCCAATGAAGGTCCCCCGAGACTCCTAAATAATTAGTATCGTCAAAAAAGTGCGGTGGTATTCAACACCGTTACCCATAATAATTTATTCCAATTAGATAACACAGATCCATTTTAATAATAAGTTATTCAACGGGCAATCCTCAAATCCAAATCTCTCATCTCTAGTTCGAGTCTATAAAGAGAGATTTTATGACACCTATCAATGCATACGTAGATATTGTGTATCAATGATTCCTGTCCTTTCATTCATAAAAAAAAACTATGTTTCATTCCCGTACGTCAGAAATTTATATGACTGATACGGGAGACAAAGTTCTGAACCTTAGGAGGCTTACGTAAGAAACAGGTGTAATAGAGGACACCACCCGCCCATGACTGCGCTATATTATTCCTCTTTTTTCGGTCCAGCCATAAGGTATGATCGCAATAGCTTCATGCCAAAAACAGTGTATATATTTATAAGTAAGCAACTATATACTATACGATACGAATACCAAGCAACATACAGACAGACTTCTGTGCTCACTTGCGTTAGACCTGTAAGCACCAGGAACATTGTCCTTAGTTAAACAAAAGAAAGAAAAACAATAATAACTACCAACATTGCTCTGATAACCGATAGGACTAGCCAGCATGGGGCCCTTCAAGTATTACGAAAGCAGGTTTACTAAAATTTACCCCCCCCCCCCCCCCCCCCTATTGTCAGCAAAGCTTTCATACAGTATACTAGCTGATCCGGCAAACGTCGATTTGCCATGTATATCAATTATAATAAAAATAGGGGTTGATCGTAGAGGGATAAAAATTAGGGGTTATATGTATTTTTTAATGTTGTATCATAAAAAAATAAAACAATACAAATTTATCTAAAATTTAAAAAAAAATTAGGGGTGGACTACCCTTAATATTTAGGGGAATGAAAAATAGATGTTGTCCGATCCTCAAACATACCCAATATGCACACAAAATTTCATGAGAATCGGTCGAGCCGTTTCCGAGGAGTTTAACCGCAAATACCGCGACACGAGAATTTTATATATTTATTAGATAAACGTATTAATTTTTTGTAGAATTCCTCGAAAATGCATTTCGTTTTCAAGCATAGACAATGTGTGGGTATTGTGTAAAAAATTAAATAATAACTGTTGACGTAATCACCAAATAAGAAAATCAAACCCCCCATGTAATATAAAAACTTAACATATATATAAACATAAGACCACTCAACATAACAAATATTCCCTAAAGAACTTTCTCCCAAACCGAGTAGTGGCCGACTGGAATAGGCTTCCGGAAAGTGTAATCAGTGCACCATCTTTGAACTCCTTTATAGATTGGATAGATTCTCCAAATCTCAAATTACACGCGCATCAGCTTATTAAGCTGCTAGTGTGTTTACATACATAATAATAATATGTGCGTGCACTAGGTGCACACACGTAAGTGAAACTTCTTTATGACCTAATTTTTCGAAAAATAATCTACTATATGCAACTTTACAGAAATTGGTTAAATAAAGTTAAATTAGATAAAGTTTAACAAAAGGCTTTTATTGTCATAGATATGAATATAAATACAATTATTTCATTTTAACTTATTACTGTACTACTATGTAGTACTAAGATTATTACAGAATTTCATTAATTGTAATAGAATTATTAGTATTACTATAATTGTTATCGTTATTATATATTTTTGTTACTAATGGCTTCGAATCTCTTCGGATCAACCGTGGTAGGGACAATAAAAAGATGGCGCGTAACCGAAAAATGTGACAAATGTGTGTAATTTTTTTTCCAACGCCGATAAAGAAGTTTGACTTCATAAAGCAACATGGCGCGTAACCTGCTACAAAATTTCTCCCATACGTCGATAAAGAAGTTTCACTTCAATAATAATAATATAGTGCTTACGTAATTGAACGGCCCCCATCCGACGGGCTGTAATGCTGATGATTTATTTCAGCAAAGTCAGTGGTCTGTAGTGGTTTCAACCAGTCATATTCCGGGAATGGACAACGCAGCGGGAACGGGCTCTCACGGAACAGCTGGAAGACATCGGTTGCGATGCGCGTCGCTAGTATTAGGAGCCTTCCTCACTATGCATTGTAGGGTCGCTGCATCAGCACTTACTGGAGGGTTTTGTATGTAATATTTTTAATAATACAAATCTATCTCACATCCTTCTTAGGAAATTCGTTTAGGGCTGTTTCACACGTACCACAACCACACCACGTCGCAACGACAAAATGCTGTGAAGCAATACGTATGAATAGTATCGCTGCAGCTTTTTGTAGTTGCGTTGTGGTACCGACAAAATGTCGATGTGGTTGCATTGTCGCCAGTAGTTGCGATGCGGTTACGTCGTGTGCAAACACAGTTGCGGAACGTGTTTCCGCTATGAAAGCCGGAGTTGACTGACCAAACTCATGGAATTCGAAGAAGAAACTTTGTCACCTTAGTCGAACGCAGAATGAATGAACCGGGGGAGGGCAAAAGCGGCGGGTGCGCACTGTCGTTGCGTCTACGCAACGTTTTGTTTGCGATGTGGTCGGCATCTAGTTCGCAGTGCCGCTGGTGGTCACGTTGTGGTTGCGATGTGGTCGGTATCACACACACGGTCGATAACGACTGCAAAATGTGGTTCGTGCGAATAATCCTATTCATTGTCAATACAAAATATACGCACGGCCACGTGGTGTGGTTGAGGTGTGGTTGTGGTACGTGTGAAAAGGCCCTTAGGATCTCCGCCATTAAGTTGTAGAATAGGCTGCCCGACTCCATACGATTGACTACTTCCCTAAAATCTTCTAAAACTCTTCTGCATAAACATTTCTTAACCATATCCTATCCTGCTCAATCGTTACTTTTGTATTGCAATTCATGAATCCGTGAGATTAGTTTTTTAATTTTTAGTTTGTTTTTAATTTAATTTTATATTTATTTAGTTACCATTTTTATAGTTACATACTCGTAGAATGAATGTAGATGCCAAGATAATTTCCCGCAGGTTTTATTAATAGGAGTTAAAACAAATCAGTCGCCTACATCTTCTTTGAAAAGTAAACTTTTATAATTAGAGTCAAATAAAAGAGGTCTTACCTCCAACTATTATGGTGTTACCTTTGGAGTAGAGACTCTTAGGCCGTGGGGTATACAAGGGCTAATTTAAGATTTAAGTTGGCGCCTGGTAGATAGTACCGGTGACCCCTGCCCTGCGATTCTGTAACTCGCTTCACACACCCTCAGCGCTGATTTTTGCTGTCAAATCGTTCGTTTCGGTGTCATGTTACAATTTGGTATTCTGATAAACAATAACCGCGACAAAAGCGCCGCTCAAATGAGATTGTTCACATTTGGAACTAAAATTTGGCACTGCTACACTTACGCTCCAAAATTGTTGGTATTTGGTATTCTGATACATACCATTTGACATCTCATCTCACTTAAATGTACATTTTGTACGTCAAATTAAAAGTTGCTCTTCCCTCGCTGAAATCGTTGTTTACCAGTGAGTTAGCCATTTTTAGCGAAGTTAAAACTTGTTTTATGTGAAAATATTCTAACATAGGACAATCTATATGTATCTTGGGGTAAGTTTATAAAATAATATTTATCAATACAGCATTATTTTACGAAAAAAATTATATATATAAACATTAATTGAACTTTGTTATTGTTACAGAAGGCCCGTTTCCACTTTTAAAGTTTAAACCTCTATTTCTATTTCAAGAAATAAATGATGTAAACCATTAAAAAATACTTAATATAATATCTATAGATGGCGAAGAAAATGTAGGCACGAAACGACCAATTGGTTTCTCGGCGTTGGTTACTATCGCTTTTTTCCAATACTCAAGAAATTATATGGTATTGACGAAACCTAGAACATATGCTGCTGAGATGAACGAAGAGTCTAGTAAATAGATGATCTAAGGTAAACATTTTGATTATTTTAGCATTAAAAATATCATTTTGATCCTAGAACCAATTTTTCGATGCAGTCTTGATCATGTCTTGTCTCCAGCAGAGATAAGTCGAACAGAAAACGATAAATAAGTTAAGATAGGTAAATTTTGTTATACCTATATTTGTATTTTTCTACTGTACTAAAATTATAAATCTAATAATTTCAGAGATCCCCAAATGTTCAAAATTTCTGATAGAAAAATACATTCTGCCTTTGAAGAAGAAGAATATTACATTTAATCATACGACAAGGCCCCTGGATATAAAAAGACACAATAGTGCAGACATTTTCAAATTATTGAATTTCGACTACTTATCCTTCAATTTATAATAAATGATAACACAGTACAATTTCAGTTCCTATATTTTTATAAAATATATTGATATAACATTAAGGTTTTGGATAAAAACATTATTCTGCTTTACACAAGTATGAAATACCATCATTACATACATGATGGTTTAAGTACTTATTAAGCTTTTTTAAATTTATCGTTCATAACTATTACTTTTTACAAACTAATTAGAAAATATATTAAAATAAATATATTTGTCTACAAAATAAAGTAGATGTTATTGATTAGCTCTATGTGAGGCTGGGTTTTAATTAGTTTTTATTATACTTAAGTTTGTTTTACTGAAAGTTATTTTGTAGTGTGTTAAAAGTTTACTATAATCATTAAATTAAATGTGTAAGTTATTATATTGTTCTTTTATTCACCTATAAAGTAACATGGCTTATATATTTTTCATTTCGGCTTAGCTATGTATTTAACTCGGTTACTACGTTTTCTATAGGCAGTCATTAAATAAGTGGTAGATTTAATTAATCATTTTATTAATATAACAATATAATTAGATACAAAAAAAAAATATTATGAAGTACACAATTATCTTAAACACAGAAATACAATTTTTCATATAAAAATCATAGTTGTCCAAACTGCATTCAAAATAGATTTGTGGTCTCAGTTTAATATCTCTTCTTAACATTTCAATAATTGGTCATTTTCTTCCTCATTCTTGACAACTACCGCTGATGGCTGTAATACAATAGTTATGTGTTAAAATTGTAAATAGGAAGATGTGGTAGGTCACTGTACTGACACAATAATATTGCATAACAATTTAATTATTGTAAAGTTAAGGAAAATAATAAAAAAACTTGCATAAAACAAAAACTTTATGGGATATCTTTGTATTTCTAAGTAAAGTATCTTAAAAACATGTTTGATAATATTATAACTAAGCCAAATATTATTTAAAGTTTTATGGTAACAAAGCTTAGTAATTTTGCACACAGTTATTGATTCAGTACTATGAATTAAAAAAAATCTTGAGCAAATCTAAGTATGTACTTTAAATACAATTATTTATTAATGAAACAAATCCAAGACCCATAAAGGGTATGTTTAGTGCTAAAGTGTAGTGCTGACTACAATATAATAACAACTAAAATAGATTAACTATCTTTTGATGGCTTCTATGTTTATTAAATAAGTTATGGCAATGTCATTTCCAACATTTAAAATTAACGTTGATCACTTGAAATGGTATGAATTTGAGCAATTGAAAGCTTATATATTTGATCCAACATACCTAACATGATTATTTATACTTGTGTTCTGAAATCTGAACAATTAAATTAAATTCAACTTGATCAATTAAAATTAATACTTCTTATATTTCATGAATGGAATTTGAAGTTAGAAAACCTAAAAATATTTTTTATATTTGACATTTTTAACTAACAATTTAATTATTCTTTACAATGTCGCTTCGATTTAACCTAACAAACAAACTTTGTTAACTATTTTTCTAGACACTGCTTATTCCTATTTATTTACTATGATAGTTATTATATTTCTAAAATAGTTTTAATAGAATTCAGTTTTTAAGAGTGTTAGTAAAAACATAGGTAATATTGTTGTTGTGTGTTTGACCTCTGAATCACTTAAAAAGGTTGCAATAGTAGTTTCGTGGCATCTAAAAAGTACCAACACTTGCACTTACACAAATGAATAAATATATAAACACTAATTTTTCTTCTTTATTATTCAACAAAATATTATATGAAAACATTGGTATTCACCTTTAGTAATATTTTGAAAATTGAAGATACCTATCCATCCTGTTTAATTTGAATCCTTAGACCATTTGCTGAGAGAATCACTTTTAGCGAGACATAATAATCTTTTTGTTAAGATAATATTCTTAAATTTTTTACAATATATCCACATGTTAGGTATACCTTGTTTCGTGCTGAAAAATAATTAATGTTTTTAAGTTGCTTTCGCTCATATAGGTACACCACGGCTGGTCAGTTGTCGGGTAAATAGTAAATACGAAGTATAAACTCTTAATTGGAAGTCATAAACAAAATACGTAACTTACGATTTACTAATAAATAAACTCACTACTTACCTTTAAGCGGCCCCATTGCCAGATGGGTTTTAATAATTTTCCTCGCTATTCTATTATTTTCCATCAGATAAATCATTTTTGAGATATTTTCAGTTTATCTTTTTGTTAATATTCTTCATTCGTCGTCAACCATTTTGTTTTATTAAAAATATTTTGTTTATGTATGATGAAAATTTTGACAATTAACTCTTTTTATAAAATAAAATGAGTCAATTGTCACGATATTAATAGACAACAACTCACTAGGTTACCTCCCTCCACTTATCAAGACGTAATGTAAAATTTCTTAACAGAATACCATGAGATTCCAAAAATTACGTCAGTGACGAAGGGAGCGCTGTTACTGCGTAGTGGACTCACGGAATAACAGTGAGTTACAGAATCGCAGGGCAGATCTCGTGCAATACGAATATTACAATACAGCGAGGAAAAGCTGCTATTAAAGGTACACTGCCACAGGGACCAATTAAAATTTGTTTAATTATCTAATTATCAATCAAATATCAATATAATTGTAAATTCTATTAATATTACATTATCGATAACATCCATTATTATATTTTTTAACTTTTACATAGTATTTAATTTCATAGAAATACAGTTACTATCAATGTAAAAAATAATAAAATAAAATCAAGTATCAAGTATTTACAATTTTCTTAACCTATAAAGTAATAATAAAAATAAATAAAATGAAAATCAAAACAAATTTAAAAAGTTTGGTCCCTGTGGCAGTGTACCTTTAACGCTGGCAACATTTCCTCGCTGTATTGCGAGACTTAAGGCGGAAACATACTACCAAAACGCGACGCCACACCACGCCATCCGACGCATGTCAGTACTTATCAATCCCATATATTTAATATGGTCAGATGCACATAGACAACACGCCATGTGATCACACGCTGTAACATCCAATCGATTTGGATCGGCGTGTTGTGGATGTTGTGATGATGACGTCATGCGTCAATGCTTTCGAGTTTTTGACACGAATGTCAATTTATATACTTAGATATTTTTGGATTTATTTGGCGAAATGAACGACGAACAATTAATTGAGTTGGTGAAACAATATTCTGTTTTATATGACATGAGATTACCTCAATACAAGGACAGAAACAGGGAGTTAGGATGTTGTTAGTTAATACAAATAACCTGCTAATCAATTCAGTTTATTAGAAAAATACAGGGTTGGCCAGAAAGATTTGCGAATTTAAAAAAAATTAAAAAATAACTAAATACAATACACAAAATTTTTTATTTCAATTAAAATAGACATCTGGGAAATTTATTTCTTAAAAATAACATCATCCAGGTGTGCACCATTGCGCTGCAAACATTCCTCGAATCTGAACCTCAAATTGGTAAAAACTTGCTGGCACAAGGCTTTGCGCGGGAATTAATCAGCTAAATGACTTCTGAATTTGCAAGCGTGTCGTGGTGTCGCGTGTTGGTAATGTGCACGATGAACATCGGGTGTCGACACGACACGTCGCGTCGCGTTTTAGTAGTATCTTTCCGCCTTTATTCTTTGAGCAAGGAAAGTGCCAGCTCTGCGGTATTATTATAATTATATACATTATTATAATTATATACATTATTATGATGTTTGTTTCCCCCGCTTTGTTTGACAGTTTATTTCATACAACCTAATTTACATGTTTTAAACGCAGTTCTGTTCATAATGTTCCTCGTGGCTGCGACTGCGGGCTTGGCGAATCCTTTACGACATTTTGAAGTTTATCTCGGACAGTGGAGTATTAGTGGGCCGGGACGCGCGTTTCGGATATTGCCAATACTTGATGGTAATTTGGAGATACAGTGTAAACTCTTTATAACGAATTTCGAGCATTTTCTTTGGTTATAGAAAGTTATCGTTATAGGGAGTGAAGAGTAAAAACCAAATTTAACCAATTACAATAATTTCTAATGTCATTACTATCAATAGGTAAATTATTCTAACATAACGCTTTTCTTTTACTTGCCATCTTGACAGTTTCAAAGTTTGTTTACGACTGATACACAATAGGTGACGGTGGTGCGTTTAGTAACTGACAAAATTTCCTACAGGCAATGTAATCTAAGAATAATGGCACACGTATTTATGCAATTAACAATAACAAAGGCGAGACGGCTAACAATAACACTTAAGTATGTTGTTGATGTCTAAATATTAAAATATTTCTTCGTTATAAAGAATAGCTATTCCGTTATAAAGAGTGACATAATGTATGGATTTTGTGTTAAACCAAACAAATGTCACAATGTTTACATTATAGGGCGTTTTTCGTTATAACCGAAGACGTTATAAAGAGTTTATACGGTAATTTTTATTTTATATTTATTTATTTTAACATTAAACTGCAGCCAATACCATAAATACATAAATGTACTTATAATTTATTTGTAGAGGTGTGTGTGGGAATGTATAATGAGTTGTCGTGTGTGCGTTTTTATGTGATCTTAAAAAATTGCTCACAGGGACCAAACTTTTTAAATTTCTTTTAATTTTCTTTGCATTAATTTTGAATTATTTGTATTATTACTATGTAGGTTATGAAAATAGTAAATACTCTATATTTGATTGTTATATTTAAATAATTTCCAGGACTCGGAATAGCGATTTGTCTAAATACTCTAGTACGTGCAATAAATTGTTGTGCAATTGCTGCGATATCAACTATATATGTCGTGTATTCGATTTCCGATTCCAAGTTACCGTTTACACATTGCAGGTATGTTTAATTATGTTATACAGTATGTTTAGGAACGCAGTCTAGTGCATAGGAACAAGTGATAAAAAAGTATATGACGTATGAAAAAATACGTCAAAAACTAGAAAGTGCTATATTTTTTTTATGCTACAGCCTTGCGATTCTGTAACTCACCTTTCGAACTTGAGAGTTCGACCGCTGTGAGCAGCGGTTTTCACAGCGGCGGTCACGCTCAAATTTTATTTTTATTTTAAGATTTGGCATTCTGATGAAGAGGGAGCTTGTAGTTTATTGTTTATCAGAATGCCAAATCGTAAAATGACTGCTTCACGACTGATTTGAGCGCTACCGCCGCTGTGAAAGCCGCTGTGAGAGTTCGAAAAGTGAGTTACAGAATCGCAAGGCAGGAGGCAAATGGGCAGGAGGCAAATGGGCAGGAGGCACATCGATGGACACTCTCAATGCTAGAGGACTCGCGAGTGCTTTGCTGGCCTTTTAATTTATATATTTTTTTATTTTTATTAGTCTTTTATTTCAGATACTTTTATATAATCTCATTAATTCCTAGATATCTGTGTGCCCTTTGGCGGCACCAAATCCCGCTTTCTATTTGCACTGTGCCTTTCTGCCTTGTACTACCGCTGTTTCCTTAATCTGGTCTATCCACCTTCTAAATTGTGTATCTCTTTGGTGTTTATTTTTACAAATAATTTATAACTAAGGAAATAGGAACAATGAATGACAAAACCTAATGAAACTAACCTTATCAAACCATTGCCGATAGAGTATTTATGTCCGATATACACGTACAATATATATTCAACTGTAAATTAAACAATGAAAAAAGGCCGTTTTTACACTTTTTTTCATATCGGAGCAGTGTTGGTAAAACTCGCTCGTACGGTGAAGGAAAACATCGTGAGAAAACCGTCATATCTTAGACCAGGATTTAGGCTGATCGCTTACTTGTCTATTAAAAATATATCACGAAACATACAGAAATATAAAACATTATAGCGGCATTTGTTTGTTGATTTATAGACTTAGGTAGAATGCTTTGTCAGTCATATGTGTCATGGCATGGCTTACCAATGCTGGAAACGATAGATCCAAAGGTAACATCAAACTTAGCCAGCCGAAAATAACAGCCCATTGAATTATCAAAGCTACCTTATCTTGCTGAATGCATATATTAAAACTTTATTGTTAATACTCTTATTTCAGGGACTTTGATTTGAAACCATACGATCCTATTCTTAAAGATGTCTACAGCGTGAGTTCAAAAGAGGTTTGTATGAAAAACTGTTTTATAGAAATCAAAGATGTCACTTTTAAATCACAGTTTCGTTTACTACTCTTTAACAAATATGAAATATATTGTGGAGGAAAGTCTGCTCTTCCTTCGACCTGAAGGGCTCCACGCCTCCCACTTTTCGTGGCTAACTTCATTCTATTTATTTATTTGTAAGTCAACATGCTTAAAATATTAAAGAAAATATGACGTTACGAAAAATGTCATGTTGGTATGTACTAAAAAGGTAGGCTAGGTATTAAGGAGAAATGAAGTTCGCGGGGACAGCTAGTAGGTACATATATTATATGATACTAATATTTTACGCCGAGCGTATCTATAATGAAAACAGTGCATTGCCCTTGCTTGTAAGACCTGGCTTTGAGAGTCAATCCCAAATGAACCCGGGTATGATATGAAGAAATTGCGGAACTTACATCGGTTTATAAATATCCGACATGACAATAAAATTAAGTTAAAAAATAGATTCATAATTTCTAGAATAGAAAAATAAAATTGATATTTTCGCCATTTTTTTTATTTGGAAATTTGTTCCTAAAGTCAAATATAACGTTGTAAAATAAAGTATAAATTTCAGTCTAGATTCTCCCTTTCTATTGGCGAATTTGATGAGGATTATAATGAAAAATATATTGATGACATGCACACAAGTGAGTTTGGGTGGAGAAATTTTTCAGTTTTAAGGTACGTTTCAATTAAAATGGTTTAAGATTTATCTGGTCTTGCTTAAAAATCCACAGCTGTGCCCTAATGGAAAACGCAAATAGCATACACGAAGGTTCGATTCCCGTCGTAATAATGGATTTAAAATCTGCGAGTTAGGTACTGACATAATTAACAAAACGTTTCGAGTGCTCATTCTGTGCTATGCTAGAGATTGAGTTGATTTAATTTTATAGACAGTAAAATACCAATACTTAAAAAGCCGGCAACGCAGTCACGAGCCCTCTGGCATTGAGAGTGTCCATGGTATCACTTAACATCAGATGAGCCTCCTGCCCTTTTTGCCCCCTGTTACATAAAAAAAACTTTGCTAATAAAGCCACTTTTACCGTAACTCTTTTTAATCGCCAAGATTATGCTACATGATCCTTGCAAGGACCTTTACACCTCCACATGACAGAATGAATGAATTTATCCTCTATCGACAGTGGGCATGGTGGTGGGGCAAACATTAACGTCAGAGCAACACGCAATGTTAACAAATAAATTTAATTTCAGATTTGGATTCCCAAAGCACTACAGAAAAGACACGTATAAAATACAAATGTGTAATGAGAAATACGGTTCTGGATATCCAACTTTATACAGCACTCCGGCTTATAACTTTTTCTAGTAAGTGTTGGGTTTTGTAAAATAATACGCAGTTTGTAGGTATATTCCATCATTTACGTATATATGTTAATTTTCATCCGAAAGAGTATATTTCGTACACGTTCTTCTCTGAATGCATTATAAAATAGAGCCACTATATTTTTATATGTCACACGGTTCACCATTGCTTATAATATATGCGTCAGAAACAATTCTGTAAAATTACATATTTCTTAAATATAATGGTAACCTTATTCAATTTAAACCATCTATTAATTTTCAAAAATTAATACATTATGTTGTAGTCGAAGCGCGAATTGTAATAAAAATTGTAATAGGGAATGATGTAAGAAGATTGTGTATCAGAATCAAGGCACCTATATCTAAAATATAAAATTCTCGTGTCGCGGTGTTTGTTGTTAAACTCCTCCGAAACGGCTTGACCGCTTCTCATGCAATTTTGTGAGCATATTGGGTATGTCTGAGAATCGGACAACATCTATTTTTCTTTCCCCTAAATGTTAAGGGTAGTCCACCCCTAAATATTTTATTTTTATTTTTAGATATTTTTTTATGATAGGTACAGCATTAAAAAAGACATACAACCCCTAATTTTCACCCCTTTGCGATCAATCCCTATTTTTTAATATAAATGATATACATGGCAAAACGACGTTATATATATATATATCGGCACAAACTTTGCCCAATTTTGCGTGGTAGTGGATTGTGTATGCACTTTTATTAGGAAAAACCATCTACACTGGCCAATTTCTTTTCCGAGGATTATTGCGTAGCAAATCCATGCTTGATCGTGTGGCTGGGTTGCAAGAATGCCTAGAGTGATCCTTCACCTTTTAAAGAGTCTTGTAGCTTTAGTTTTAGGTATTAAAAAAAAGAAAAAGTTTATTTACCAAAGCTAGTTCTAAAAGTTATGCTAACAAGGAGACCGCTTATCTATTGTTTTGTGTTGATAAAAATATAATAAAGTAACCATAAATGATAACATGGCGATTAATGTTGTGGCGGTAAGTTTCTTGCCAGTTCTTCTTGCCCGCTCTACGCCCTTGACTTGCGAACTGGTAGTAAATGTAAATTTAGAATCAATTTAACATCTTTACTGTTGTTCATAAGTGTACTTGGTTACCGATATGAATAAACTCCTCCGCTAATTTAATGACTTTTTGTAATTTTTGTAACATTTTCAGTGTGGAAGTCGTGTCTTACCGAACAGATTATAATTTTGGACAGTTTAATATGCCTCTAGTCTTAAGTTTAATATTTATCTGGACAATAATGTGGGCGTTGTTGATTGCGGAACGTGTTACCCATGGACGAGTTAGTATTGTTACTTCTTGATGCTAATACTTTTACTTTACTTTAAAGACAATTCACACCAATCAATAATAGGTATCACTTAACATCAGGTGAGCCTCCTGCCCGTTTGCCCCCCGTTCTATAAAAAAAAAAAAAAAAAAAACCAATTGACCTAGTCCCATGCTAAGCTGGTGAAGCTTGTATTATGGGTACTAGGCAACGGATATACATACATATTATAGATAGACATATAAATACATATTTAAACACCCAAGACCTAAGCACAACACCAAATGCTCATCACATCGATGTTCGTCTCAGCCGGGGATCGAACCCGGGACCCATGGATTCGCAGTCAGGGGTACTAACTACTAGACCAATGAGTCGCTAATGTCTGCGGAAAGAGAAACGAATCACGCATGTGTGATAATTCCTATTTGCTACGACTTATTTCGTCTATTTATATTAAGTAAGTACTTCACTGTGCAAAATCCTGCTGTGGAATTCCTTACCAATTGATGTCAGACGAGCTCAGTCTTTACAAGAAACAGACATTTTTCTACGCGCAATAAATATTTATATCATCTGAGGCAGAATTGTTTATTGTGCTCCTATTTCACCATGCCTCCTGCTGATAGAGGACAACTCTTTGTTTTTAATTTATGTTATTATTATTAATTACTTAAGATGTCATGTGGAACATGGTTTAATGGTTGCAGCTCCTTACAAACGTTGTGTAAAAAAAAACATGGCGATTAAAAAGAGTGGCGGAGAGTTTATTGCCAGTTCTTCTCTTCCGTTCTACGCCCTTGATTTGAGAACTGGCACTAAATGTAAAATTGGAAGCGTTTATATGTATTTCTTTACAGACATGTCATAAGTGTACAAAGTGTTACCAATATGATTAAATGATTTTTTAATTGAATTCAATATTTCATCATTTTTTTCTACCTATTGCGACTGATAAATCTCAACAGTCAAGCGTTATATTAGGCCTACACTTAAGGCTATGTCTGAATTAGAAATCTTTTCAGTTAATCTGGAACAACGTGTACACATGGCTCCTAGCTATCCCTTGGATATGGAGTATATTGTTGGTCATCACCGCTTTCATTCATTTAGTTTCAATGCCGAAATCATTGCGCAAAGTCTACAGAATTGGCGTGAAAGAAATAATGGCTGTTAGTATTAATGTTTGTTTTTAAACTTGACTCCACTTGACTTGTGCCTCCCGCTGGATGTGATTCCAGAGTGTTACAGGTTTCTGGGTTGATGAAAGGTTAGATATCCCATCAGACTCTTGTATATCCAATATGTATGTATGTACCAGAAGTCTCGATGTGAGGGTTTGATGCATTGGTGAGATATAGATAAAGACAGATGTTTGAATTCTTGAATTGTACAAACGTAACCTTTGCTAGAGTTTTCTGGCGCAAAAGGAAACGGGCCGTTGACACCTTTTCGTCCCGCGCCGTTGGCAAGCACTAGATACATAGACTGGGGTCTAATTAATTAAGTAATAATTCAATAATTCTCGACTCGGAATTACTCAGAATCTTTCAACATATGAGCAACACACACATTGCTACAACCTTAGGATGATTAAATGTTCGCAGGGTATTGCAGATGCACTGGAAATTGCACTTTACATTCACTCTGCAAGTTCTGGAACCGAATTAATTCACGGAAAAGGACTTAATCATTACGGTTAATATCTTTTATTGTGTAAAATTACTTACTAATATTAGTTCCGAGCTGGTTTCGACTCAGAGGGGGAAACAATTATTCTTTTCAGTTCAGACTAAAATATGTATTCTGTACTACTGCTTCACTCGACAGTGTTACGCTTTCCTTGAGTCAACCTATTTTAGGGTAAGATTTTGAGTCGTGACAGAGAGATACGAAAGTCTAGACTTAGCGTGACCCTCGTATGCAGGGGCGGATCTACTTAAGAGCTTTTTTGGCTGCAGCCCAGGGCCCCGTGGAAACAAAGGGCCCCAGTCACCATTGAAAACAATAGGTGATATTTTAAATTAAAAAAAAAATATCTTAAGTTTAAGAAAATTCAATCATAATGTTGGGATCCCTGAGATCAATCAACCCATGTGCGATGCACGTCTCGAACGGAACGGGGAATTCCCCGTCGATTGTTTTTGAACGGTGTATTTTTTCACGTGTGCTATTACGGGGATGTCCCCCGTAATAGCCTCTCTGCCCCACAAATTTACGATCCGCCCATGCTGTGTGAGAGACTAAGTTCCGTCTCTGAGTCTTCCCCTAAGCTTACAAAGCTCGTTCTAGACTGCTACGAAGCTCGGCTTTTTATTCAATAAATATTTAGAAATCGGGTTGGGTAGGTATGTACATACCTGGACCAAATCCAGGAGGTACTAGGGATGGGGCCGACCATGAAAGTCGAGTGGGTGAAAGTGGATGAAGCGAGAGAGGTATGTCAGGACGCAAGTGGAGATCCGTGGTCTCTGCTTACCCACATAATATAAATAAGTAAAATAAAGAGAAAACTCTTTATAACGCCATTAATTATAACGAAGAACTTTCTATAACGTAAAAATTTCGTAAATTTGTTTCGCTTAACACAAAACCCATACACTAATACTGTCTTTATAACGCAACAACCATTCTCTATTACGAAGAAATGTTTTTATAATCAGCTTAAAAAACTAACTTATTGAGGTGCCGAAATTTCTGAGAAAGACACCTGAGGTCATAAACAGCCTTCTCGCCTTTGTTATTGTTAATTGCATTAACACGTGTGCCATTATTCTTAGATACTATGGCCTGTAGGAAATGTTGGTCTCAGTTACTAAACGCACGATCATCACCTACCTATTATATATTTACAAATTATTGTAATTGGTTAAATTTGTTTTTTTTTCTCTACCCTCCTTATAAAGACACCTCTCTATAACGAAAAAAAAATGCTCGCTCCCTTTAAATTCGTTAAAAAGAGTTTACACTGTATAACAAATGTATTTTCAGCAAACGGCCATATTGATCCACATTTAAACGGTGAGAATGTGTGGCATAGCGGCCTTTTACTTCTGCTAACAGGATTAAATACGGGTGGGGCCGCCCTATGTGCACTCGTGGACTATATACAGCCTAATACTAAAGCTGTCTACAATATGTACGAGAGTAAGGAACGTATTCTTAATTAAGGCTTAACTTATCTGCGTAAACGTTAGGTATTGTTGTAATTTCTGAGTACGTTCGCTAGACGCAATACTTGTAATCTAATGCGGATTCTCAAAGCGCTAGATTAGCGATAAATAGGCCTTTTTAGTATTTATTTATCTTAAAATATATAAGTATAACACTGATTGTGTTGGCCTAGTGGCTTCAGCGTGCGACTTTCTTTCTATGTGCGCATTTAACATTTGATCGAACGGTGAAAGAAAACATCTTGAGGAAACCGCCTATGCTTAGACCCAAAAAGTCGACGGCGTGTGTCAGGCACAGTATGATCACTTGCTTATTAGATTGACAAATGATCATAAAACAGACACATAAATCTGAGTTCCAAACCTACGGAACATCACGATGGTGTTTTTAATATGTAGGTGATTGATTAACGTGTCGTATTGAAACAGTGATGTGTTCAGACAAGAACATATCAGAATAGTTACGGTCGTGTGTTCTGAAAAGAACAGTTTCATCGTGTCGTAAGACACGGTAAATTGCCCTGACAAGGGCAGTTGTCAAACGTTTTCGTCGTGAAACAAGAATAATATGTCCTGAAAAGGACAGTTGTTAGACGTTTAGTCGTGATACGATAATTTGTCCTGAAAAGGACAGTTTTAGCGTTATCGTAAGGCTACGATACCGAAGTGTTCTGAGATGAACACGTTCGTACGCTTCGGCGGCTGCGTGCAGAAAAAGGCCAACTTTTTGCCGCGCCGCATTTTTATCGCCTACTCTGGTACCTGCGCAACCAATCAACGCTCCGCATCTTGGCACCACATGTCAATATTAGTTGTAAGTGTAGGATAATTTTTAAGTATAATTGTACACAGTTTTGTAAATAAATTCATTCACTATTCCATCTTCACCTCTTCTCTACAAGTAATTAGGGAGTTTTATTTTAACATCGACCAAGTAATTCTGAACCAGTCAACCTCAAGCAACATACCTAAAGTGGTGACCCCGAGAAGAACAACCCCGAGAAGAACAACCCCGTGAAGAACAACCCCGAGAAGAACAACCCCGAGAAGAACACCAAGAACATTGAAGATGTCGACAACAGAAAATTCCGGTGCAGAGCGTCAAACTTCATCAACACCGTCGAGCCAAGAAGACTCCGGTATTTCACTGTCGCTCCGCGTGCCACCACTTCATCCGCAACAATCAACCATCGACACACTCATCGGTGAAATAAGAAGATTGTCTTCAGAAGTTGCTGAGCTACGAGCACAACCTCGCGACAATTACCGCAACAGTTGCTCTCGCCACCGTTACCTATCACGCTCGCGGAACGCATCTCCACATCACAACGAAAACCAACGAGAGTCGCAGATGGAAGACCGAAGCCGAAAAAAATCTCCAATGCCGTACTGCTATTACCATCATCGCTACGGTATGGACGCGAAGAAATGCGCACCACCATGCAGTGTCAAGCCTATTAACCAGTCGGAAAACTAAAAGTAACGCTGGCCGCGGCGGGAACTGGCGTTACCGAATCATCACACCGCCTTTTCGTTACCGACAGGGTAACGAAACTTACCTTTTTGGTCGACACAGGAGCCAATATCTCCGTGCTACCAAAGAAAAAAGGCTCACGCGAAAAACCACTGCCGTTTCAACTCTACGCCGCCAACAACACTGTAATTCCTACATACGGAGAGAAGTCACTCACACTCGATCTTAACCTCCGAAGACCATACACATGGAAATTCGTCGTAGCAGATGTGTCCAAGCCAATCCTGGGAGCAGATTTCTTACAATACCACCACCTCATTGTCGACGTAAAAAATCGACGATTGATCGACGGGAAAACACAGCTGGTAACTAACGCTCAACTCAGTACTGCGGGCATACCTACAGTTCGCAGTATAGACATTGAGCAAAATTACCACAGCATTCTAGCAGATTTCCCAGGCACAACTAGACTCACTTCAATGAAGCTAAGTCCTAAACATTCCGTCGAACACTTCATTGAAACAAATGGACCGCCTCTTCACTGCAGGCCACGCCCCATTGCGCCGCATCGCTACGAAATGGTCAGGAAAGAATTTCAGAACATGATTAACCAAGGGTTATGCAGACCAAGCAAAAGCCCTTGGGCATCACCTCTTCACGTCGTGCCTAAGAAGAGTGGAGAGTTACGCGTGTGTGGCGATTACCGAAGGCTCAACGCCATAACCAAGCCCGATCGGTATCCCATACCACGCATACGTGATTTCACTTACCAACTCGCAGGGAAGAAAATTTTCTCCACACTTGACCTCAACCGCGCCTACCAACAACTGCCAGTCAGCGAGCAAGATGTGGAGAAAACTGCCATCATAACACCATTCGGCCTTTTCGAGTTCCCGCGCATGTGTCCTGGTCTAAAGAACGCCGGCCAGACTTTTCAACGTTTTATTCACGAAGTACTGCGCGAACTCGACTACGTATTCCCTTTCGTTGATGATCTACTGATAGCGTCAATCGACGAGGAAGAGCACCGAAAACACCTACGCACCGTATTACAGCGACTAGAAGAATACGGCATTACCATCAACCCATCAAAATGTGTTTTCGGCCAGCCAACTGTCAAATTCCTCGGTCATCAAGTCACGGCGGAAGGAATACAGCCACCCCAAGAGAAGGTACAGGCTATCACAGCTTTTCCAAAGCCACAAACCGTAGAGGAACTGCGACGTTTTCTCGGTATGATAAATTTTTACCGCGAAAATATCAAAGACGCCGCCACCATACAAGCGCCGCTAAATAACTATCTGCACAACATCAAGAAGCGTGATAAAACTAAGATCGACTGGACCGCTGAATCGACGCAAGCTTACGAGGCATGTAAAGAGAGCATAAAAAACGCCGCTTTACTCGCTCATCCGTCTCACCATGCGACGCTTGCGATATTCAGCGACGCGAGCGACAAAACAGCTGGTGCCGCACTCAATCAATTTGTCAACAACACATGGCAACCACTCGGCTATTTTTCGAAGAAATTCAGCGACGCACAGACTCGCTACAGTACATATGATCGAGAGCTACTCGCCATCGATATGGCTGTCAAACACTTCCGAAAAATGTTCGAGGGACGTGAAATAATAATATACACGGACCACAAGCCGCTAACTTTCGCTTATACAAAATCAAATACAAACAGCGAATCACCGAGACGCACCCGACAACTACTTTATATCAGCGAATTTACCACTGATATACGACACATCAGTGGGTCTCAAAATGCAGCCGCAGACGCATTATCACGCATCGACGCAATTACATGTCCATCGCCGATCGACTACAATTTACTCGCAAAAGCTCAAGAGCGCGACAGCGATAACATTAAAGCACTCGGTTTACAGAGCAACTTGTCTTTCAAGGAAGTAAACCTGCCCGCGTCAAACATCAAATTACTCTGCGAAACTTCAACCTCATACATACGTCCGTACCTACCTAAAGAATACCGACGTACCGCATTCGACGCAGTACATAACGTAAGCCACCCTGGAATAAAGACCACGAGGAAATTAATTACGCAACGCTACTTTTGGCCCTCAATGAACGCAGATGTCGGCAAGTGGGCAAAAGTATGCCTACAGTGTCAGCGCGCTAAAATACAACGCCATACAACAAGTCCATTATCAATATTTTCACCAACCGAACGATTCGAACACGTTCACATCGATATCGTTGGTCCGCTACCTACCGCGGCCACCGGTCATCGATACCTAGTGACAATGATCGACAGAGCGACGAGATGGCCCGAAGCATACCCATTATGCGAAATAACAGCCGAAGACGTAGCCAAAGCATTATACGAAGGTTGGATTTCCCGTTTCGGTTGCCCTGCTACAATAACAACGGACCAAGGACGCCAATTCGAAAGCAGAGTATTTGCATCTCTTTCTCGCTTACTCGGAATTGAAAAAACGCGTACAACATCATACCACGCACAATGTAACGGTATCATCGAACGATGGCACCGTGTCCTTAAAGCCGCATTAAAGGCAAGACTACACACCGCAAGAAGCTGGATCAACGAGTTACCAACCGTCCTACTCGGATTACGCGTCGCTATGCGAAGTGACACCGGCGTAAGCGCCGCCCAACTTACCTACGGATGCAACATACGCTTACCCGGTGATTTCTTATCAACAACCCGCGATAACGTCATTATGGACTCTGCGTACATCGATCAGCTGCGCGACGCAATACGTAACTTGCAACCAATGCCTAACCAACCACACAGCAACACAAAACCTATATTCGTACACCGCGACCTGCAAACATGTGAATACGTTTTCGTACGCATAGACGCCGTAAAGAAGCCATTACAAGCACCCTACGACGGACCCTATCGCGTGCTAAAACGAGACAGCAAGATATTCACGCTGCAGTTACCTAACCGTGAAACAAAGATCTCTATTGACAGACTCAAACCCGCCTACACAATCGCCGAGCCAGATGTGCCCACTGACACAATACCGAGTACCTGCAACAAGCAAATCACATCAAGTGCGAACGAACTACATAAACCCTCAAATAGCCTGAAACGTCAAAACGAAAACAACCTGAAACATCAAAACGATAACAACCTGAAACATCAAAATGACAACGACCTGAAACAACAAGACATTGGGAACAACACAATACCTACAAGGACAACTCGCCGAGGCCGCGTTATACGCCTGCCGGTACGCTTCGCTAGAGGGGGAATCCTGTAGGTGATTGATTAACGTGTCGTATTGAAACAGTGATGTGTTCAGACAAGAACATATCAGAATAGTTACGGTCGTGTGTTCTGAAAAGAACAGTTTCATCGTGTCGTAAGACACGGTAAATTGCCCTGACAAGGGCAGTTGTCAAACGTTTTCGTCGTGAAACAAGAATAATATGTCCTGAAAAGGACAGTTGTTAGACGTTTAGTCGTGATACGATAATTTGTCCTGAAAAGGACAGTTTTAGCGTTATCGTAAGGCTACGATACCGAAGTGTTCTGAGATGAACACGTTCGTACGCTTCGGCGGCTGCGTGCAGAAAAAGGCCAACTTTTTGCCGCGCCGCATTTTTATCGCCTACTCTGGTACCTGCGCAACCAATCAACGCTCCGCATCTTGGCACCACATGTCAATATTAGTTGTAAGTGTAGGATAATTTTTAAGTATAATTGTACACAGTTTTGTAAATAAATTCATTCACTATTCCATCTTCACCTCTTCTCTACAAGTAATTAGGGAGTTTTATTTTAACATCGACCAAGTAATTCTGAACCAGTCAACCTCAAGCAACATACCTAAAAATACATGTCAATATTATTATTATTTTATTAAGTAACTGATTTACCATTGTTTTTGTTGGTTTTGTATTTTATAAGGGCACAGACCCTTGACCTTTTTTTGCTAAGACCCAGTTGGCTATTTTAGAAAATGTGGACATAAGTTAGCAATGATTATAATTAATTTGTTATACAATTATTTGGTAATTGTTATTATATTTATGGTGGTATTTTTATATACATTACAACAACTAATTTTAGTTCTGGTTTTTTATTAGGCTTAGTATCATTCATTAATATAGAAAGACTGGCAAAATTAAATTTTGGGATTTGGGCAGCTTAATTATTCAATAATTCATTTACAAAGAAGTTTCACTTCTGACATGTGTACTTTGTACGCACTCACTTTTTTTATACCACTGCAGGAACATTGATCAAGTTTATACATAAGGGAACAATTTAGTAGCCTATGCCCTTCCCATAAATTTTAAATAAGCGACTAATATTTCGTTGTTACATCCGAGATTTAGTGTAGCGTTTTGGTATTTATTTATAAGTATACTTGTGGTTTTAATTAGAACTTTCTTTACAGGCACTTTATGGATAATACCAATGTATTCTAAATGCGTATCAATTAATAACTATTCGCATTTTATGTAAGTTAATCTCTTAATATTTTGCATAGCTTACTGTAAAGCTTAGGTTTCCTAGAAAAGCGGTGCCGTTAACTAACGGCCGTCATTTTACGGTTGTTAAGCAGTCTTTACTTTTTAACATAATGCAAAAAACAATCATTTTTGCTCGTCCAAGTCACGTTTCTACTCAATGTATTAATTAAATATGGGCACCACTACACGCGAAAAACGTTGAACTAATGTTTATCACCGCTATGACGGCCGTCATGCAAATGACAGCACTGCTATTTGACGTTACGGTTACACTCCACGCTCTCTAAAAAACCTACTCCGATTATTTATAGACAACGTATGTGTGACGTCACCCAACGTTACATTACGGCCGTTAGATAACGGCACCGCTTTTCTAGGAAACCTAAGCTAAACATATAGTTTACAGGGCTATAATTATCAGGAACCAATAAAAATATGGCGACAATGTAGTTCAGACAAAGTGTGCTCATTGTATTGAGACACGGCGGTTCTGGTTCTGGCGGTTGTCGCGGAGTTTGTCATCCTATTTTGTTTTTCTTTAAATTGTTTATTTAATTTTGTATCCACGGAGCCCTGGGCTGCAGCCCAAAAAGCCCTTAAGTAGATCCGCCTATGGCCATGGCGCACAATATTTTTAAATACATGGCAGGCACACACACCACACAACTTCACATATTAATTGTATAACTATTTGAAGATTATATTATAACTAGATTTTTTTAGGTCAACGGTGGTGTTTAGTGGTCTTGCAATATCATATATGACGGTTGCCTACTTATCACTTAAAACAGCTCTGCATACAATCTTTGAATATAAAGTGAAATTGGTGTAAGTACTCTTCCTAAAACTACGAATGACAATACTTCATACTGTAAGAAATAGTTAGCCTTTTTGCAAATATTTTTAATTTATTACTATTTAATGTTGTGTTTTGTTTTTGAAGTTATACTTCTTTAGGCGCGTTATGAAAAATTGATGTGTGAAATTTTACGATGCGCGCGCACCGTGACACAAAATTAACAGTATGAAGTTAGTTCTAGGTGGCATGAAAATCGATAATAACTATGTATTTTTATATTTAGAACACGTGTTTCGTAACAGTACAATTAAACAGTGTGAATAAATAAATATTATTTTGGTGTTTTTATTAAATCAATTTCATATGCGACGGTGATAGTATTTACTAATAATAATTTTATTGATTAATTTTAATATTTATCGTTAATCACTACTGCATTTTAGTTATTTTTTTTCCATACGCCAAAGAAGTATAACTTCTAACGCGTGTACATAAGTACACACACTCTTTTTTCTATATGTATGTATTGTTTTGTATGTGATGTAAATAGTTCATTTTAGAATAAAAGTAATATTCTCTTTACTTCTAATTTTAGAAATTTAGACTAACTTTAGCACTCGCGTATATATTTAATTCAATTTTAAATTTTGTCTACCAAGCGTTCGTCTAAATCCAAACCACTCCGCTACTGGCTGTTGACAATACCTTTTTAATATTTAAATTGATTATATTTTGCATTCTGTGACGTCATCATGAAACATCTCACTTATTTAGGCCGAAAAGCGATTCGATATTATTATAAACTAACTAGCTGATCCCGCAAACGTCATTTTGCCATTTATATCATTTATAATAAAAAATAGGGGTTGATCGTAGAAGGGTGAAAATTAGGGGTTGTATGTATTTTTTAATGCTGTATCATAAAAAAATAAAAAATAAGTAATTTATCTAAAAATTAAAAAAAAAATTAGGGGTGGACTACCCCTAACATTTAGGGGGATGAAAAATAGATGTTGGCCGATTCTCATAGATACCGGATAAGCACAAAAAATTTCATCAAAATCGCTCAAGCCGTTTCGGAGGAGTATGGCAACAAAAACTGTGACACGAGAATTTTATATATTAGATAAAATTAATGTGTTATGAAGAATGTTTTACTTCATATACACATTTTTAAACTATTATGTTTTATGCTAAACATCGAACTTTTCATTTAATGTAATTTACAGATTTGCTGAGCAAGTGGTTGTAGCTGCGCTTATTTTGTGTTGTATGAGTCTTAGCTTGTTGTATGCTACCACGGTGAGTTGACACACACATTTCAAGAGATAGATAGAGAGTTAACTGACGATAGTTGAACGTGACAACGTTATAAGAAAATACTGATGGAATGGTTGCATTTTTCAAAAGAAATTTTTTATTTTATTTGTTTGATAGATATTTTTTTATGGATATAGAGAAGGAGGTAAATGGAAATCACAATTGAATTGACCAAGTTACATTTATTTGTACGCATAAATTACCTTTGTCAATTTTTTAACGAACGAACGCTGCCGAACGCGGAGGCCGGTTGTGCCTCTCTGTCGCTCGGTCCGCGCTCTCGCTTGCACTTCAAGTCTTAAATGCAACGCCTCAGAGCGAGGTAACGCGACATGCGTCATGTTTTTTCGTGCGTGCAGCCGGCTCCATCGAATTATAAGACGTTGTCACGTCAAAAAAAATAGTTCGTGGAGTCCCTCCACGCGGAAGAAGTCAGACTTCGTAATGTTGAAATGCAAATAGGAAGGGGTGGAAATTGATTTTTACTGATATCATATTGTTTCTTTAAGACAACCTTTATTAACATTGCTTACAATTCACACTTAATCTTGATTGATTCACACTTGATTGAATATTATAAATTAAAATAGAACAACAAGTACGTATTTCAGCTTATTACACGACGCCCACACTGATAACTTCGCTGCATAGCAAGAATACCATGCGCATGTGCTTGGGATCTACCAACTCACTACTCTTTCTCTCTCCTACTTTCTACCTGTGTGTGTCTTTCTTTCTCTCTCTTGCGTTGGAATATTGGACGCTACTCGTTGCTAACGCTCGCGCTGGCCTCAGGCCTGCCTTGCGATTTTGTAACTCACTTTTCGAACTCACACAGCGCTTTTCACAGCGGCGGACACGCTCAAATCACGACTGATTTGAGCGTGTCCACCGCTGTGAAAACAGCTGTGTGAGTTCAAAAAGTGATTTACAGAATCGTAAGGCTGTAACAGGTATAATACGTGCATGCGTTCGAGTGCCACGCATTCACTGTCGCTCTGTCTCTTTCTATTCCTTCCCAGGAGCGAAGCATAAACGTTTAACGCAACCTTGTTGGAGTCGCATTAGAAGTTTCATTTCAATAAAAATACTATTATGTGAGATTAGAAGTATGACTATAAAAGTCGTTAATTCATAATTCTAATAGTGATACGTCACTTTGATTCAATACATTGCGTTACTTGGGATTTGTTTTTCATGGAAAATAAATGAATTGAATTGATATGTAACAAACAAAATATGATCATTTTAGTTCCAGTTCAAAACAATGAAACGCTGAAATGTGTGTGCTCTTCCAATGTAATTAAGTTTATTAAATTGTTCCATACAAGATAACTAGATAAGAATTAAGGATGTTATTCCTGCTTGATTTAGTTATATTTGAGAAAGCTCTCAATTTCTTAACTCATATGAAAACATTTTTCTCAAAATCTTTTGCACCAGATAATTTTGATGTAAGGAATTAATTACTTCTTTAATAAAACAATATCTCTCTATCTCGAAATCTATCTGGATTGTTTATATTTTCTGGCTATAAATTAATTTATTATTTCTAGGGTGGGATAGCGTTGCTGGAAAGCGTAGATTCAATTATGACTGGATTAACGATGCCACTAATTTGTTTAGTCGAGTTAGTTGCAATGATTTATGTGTATCGGAGCCATGATTTTGTTTCGGATATGAATATTGCAACTGAAGAGAACGCGTGTTCCAATAGAATCGATGCCCAATGGCAAATTATACCATTCATCACATTTGTAAGTATCTGTCTTTAGTGTTTAAGTATTTATTACATTCCTTTTCTTTCTTTTTTTGCGACTTAGGCGCAAACTAGCTGCTGTGGTCTCTGGCAGAATGACCAGCGCTGTGGAACATTTTGCTCCTCAGCATAATGCTGAAAAAAAAAAAACAATCATGTGTCCAATTCACACGTGGTAGAAGTGAAACCTTCAAAAACAAAGTTTTTATAATTAAATATGTAAATTAGACTTTTTCTCTATTAGATAGAGAAAAAGTCTAATTTACTCGTGTATCATGTAGGATCTTTTCTTAAAAAAAAAACCATTTTTTAATGTTAAATTTTAATTTATAACTTTAATATTGCAATCTTTATTTGGTAAAAACTAGTAAGTTTATACATTGTATAATGCCTCCTATCTCTCTCTCCCACGCCAAATCCTATTAATGTATGTGTCTGTCTCTTTTTACTGTCGCTTTTTCCGTTGCATCCGGTTTGAAATCACAGCGATTCTAAAGAAGTTTCACTTCAACAATTGCAAATACATATGTATATATTATAAGGTACCGAACCACAAGCGTCTCCCTGACTTAAATATTTATAAATTAAAAAACATATTTTTTACCCGTATAGAAAAACTCTTGGCCTCAGATTTGTGTAGTTTTATTTATAGAATAATATATTTGCAGGTGGTATTGGTGATGAAAGCCACGGCATTAACTTCAGCTGAGATGCCACAGGTCTTCATGTATCTTGCTCTGGCACCACTTATTGGAGTCATTCTGTGTCTGCCAATAAGAGCCGGCGTAAACGCGTACAAATTTTATAAATCACAAAATGTTTTGTCAACCAAATAAAATATATGAAAACACGTGTCTGTATTTTATTATACCACTGGTGATACTTCAAATAGCCTCTAGCGATATACCAAGGCTATACCTAACAAAAAAACCGTTGGCTATGCATATAAACAACTTGATCTCAGCAGGGCCTCAGCCTTCAGGCCAGTCAGCGGTTTGACTTTGATTTGACAACTTGATCTCAGCGACTGGGGCCTTCGGGCCAGTCAGCGGTTTGACTTTGATTTGACAACTTGATCTCAGCGACTGGGGCCTTCGGGCCAGTCAGCGGTTTGACTGGACAAGGTACCTTCCTTCCCCCACAACCTCAATATACCTAGCGTTGATGTCGCGATGATCGCGCGGATGCAAAAGCTGAAGTCACTGTTATTGGGAGTTACACCACATTTGCACTGGCTTTGGAGCTTCCAATAGGGATCTCAATATTGAAGTTTATGTATTAAAATAAATATATGAAAAATAGGGTTAACACAAATGGTGCACAAAGCATCTTGTAATAAAGCGTGCACGACTACCACTGTCTTCGATTAAAGTTACGATATCAAAAGTACTTGTTACTTTGTGGAGCAAGCTATCTAGACGTTGCCCAACCTTTTTTGGGCCACGCCCTACCTAAGCCTTTCTAAAATTCTTATGTATGTATACATAAGTTTAATATTAAAAATTTAATTGTTTACTAAAAAACTTAAATGATAGGTTTTAGGAAGAAATCACTAGGAAATTGTTAACGTAACACAGTGAGTAAATTTTCTAAACAAAAAAACAAGTCAAACCCATTTTCGAATTGCCCCCTTAACAATCGAATAGCCCCCTTATGGGGCGTGGGCCCCACGTTGTGAAACACTGATCTAGATAGTTGCGTACATTTGTTTAAGAAGCTCAAAATTGTATCTCTTCCCTGTATGTATATTTTAGAAATGTCCTTATTTGTTCAGAAAAACATATTTTTAAGTCCACTACCGAAGTAGACATTTAGAAATTGGCTGTGCCAAAAATTTATCTGGTAATGTATAGGAAAAACACTTTTTGTATGACAATCATTTATAATAATTTACCAAAAAGATTCAAAGATCTTTCTACTCTAGAGATTTTAAAAATCGACAATGTACTACTTTTGGAAAAAAATATTATTCTATCAATGATTATTTGCGTGAAACATTATTATTAACATTAATTTGACGACGTAATAATATATTTTAATAATATGATAATGTAGTGATAAATTAATATAAGAATTGACTATAATGATATGACTCATAATGTAAATTTGCACGCCATAGATTGTACCACCATAACATTTTTGTACCATATCTTAGAGTGCCAGCACACTTCTAGGTATTTATTTATTTCTCTTGATATTTTATTCTCTAGACAACATAAAAAAACGGAATTTGGCAATGCCTCAAGTGCCACGACGGTTTTTATTTCGCACAGACTGACTGCGATGACAGCGATGCGCTACATTTTGAGGTGCGACTTTAAGTGTTAAAAAGTAACTGGTAAAAAATTAATTACATATTTCTTACGTACGTCGTAACAAATTAAGTCGGTCGTGTAACCGATAGCAATATTTTCCTTCAAAATTATTGAAATAAAAGATAATTTGTGTAAGAAATTTATTAAAAAATTAAGCTAATTTTTCAATGACTCTTTACTCTTCTGTATTTGTGTTAAGACATAAGCAGTGTCATCTTGTTCGGAATCGTGGAGTACTTGCTGTTTCTCCTTGTTCCTGGTGATTTCGTTGAGGAGTGGTTGTCTCTGTGAAATAATTTGAAATCTTAGACTTAGACTATTCTTTATAATATTGTCTTTGATTTACATAACCTTTACACATTTAAAGAAAAAACTGTTTAACCGGATTGAAATCAAAAAACACCCCAATTTCAATAGAGAAGACGGCCTAAAATTGTCAAACACCTGGGATCCAATAATATCCAAAGTAAAATCTCAAGAAAAACAATCCGCGAAATAAGTGGACACCGTGAGCCATTTCTGCCAAAACCCTCCATCTTTTAGTCGATATCAACTCCGGGGAAATAAATACAGATAAGGCAACTTTCTCTACAGCTGTGATACTTTTTGACATCCAACACCTTTTGACTTCAGTCACCGTGACCACGCCTGCTGTAAAGCACGCGAAACGTCGGATAAATTTAAAATTATGTTAAATAGTTGTAAATTTATAACATAACTTCAATCCGGTTAAACAGTTTTTTATTTATTCTTTATAGTTTAATTTTTTTTATGTCACATTGCCAGAAGGCTTTCAATTGGTACGCTCATTTCTTAAAGGACCCTAAGTCGAATTAATTTCATCGTTTGTTTTAACGGATTTGTTTTGTAAATGTTGAATAACATTAAATATTATATTTATTAAATATTTAATTGAATAAATCAAATAAATTTTGGATAACAACTAGTGTATATAATAAACACATAATCTACAGATATCGGCAAACTTCTTGAACATTAAACAAAAAGTGTTTAAAGTGGGTGACACAAACTTCAACTGATTTACCAATCACGTGATTGACACGTCACTCTCCCGCCGCTGCGCACCAAAAGTGATACCTAAAAATCGCTTCTGCGCAGGCAAGGACATTTGTTCGAGATGTTTGCCGGTATCTGTACACGAATTAGTATAAAAAACATCTTACACAATCGCATTTCTTGTCGCCCGTTGGAGATAGACCGTAGTCCCAAATGTCCGCACTTAGTGCTTCAGCTTGAGGTGTCATCCATTTCCTCATGTCACCCTTACGCCTCCGCCATCTTGGCTCCACGTTCTAGAACATTTGGCCTCTTATTTATATATCTAACTAGCTGGCTTGGCGAACATCGTACCGCCTAACAGTCGATTCTTTATTATTTTTTAAATACTTATTCTGCTATTCGGGACACCGGTCTAGCTAGTAAGATAAAAAAAGAAAGTTGATAAGACAACAAATACATTATGTCAAAAAATAAAAATTTACCTTCCCGGAACCCCTCCACTAACACTTGAACTTTATGATATGGTATTAAAGTTCAAATTGCCTTTAAATATTATTACGAATATTTTGTATTTTATGGGAATAGAATAGAAAAGTGTTGTTTTTAGACTTTTTCACTTAATTTTTTTTAAATTTTCTCTCCGTAAGAACCATCCTCGTACTTCAAGGAATATTATAAAAAAAAATCAGACAAATCGGTCGAGCCGTTTTCATGTTATGTCGTGACAACGGAAAACGGGTTTAATTTTTATATATATAGATTAATGTTAATGTCATTAGATGTAAGTACAGAGGATGGAAAAAGTATAAAGCAAGTGAAAACTTCAACGTAATCTTGACTGTACTTTAAATAAAACAAGCAATACAAATATATTTTGACAAGTGAATAAAAGGATCTTTACGATTCTCTAGGGGGCTCAACTGCCCTTCCCTGGAGACGCCCTTGGTGTGATATGCCTTAATTCTCTCTTATTTACGAGAGAATTGTGTGTTGAGGGATTTGGAAAGAAATGCAAAAATTAAAAATATGAGAAGTCAGTATTTACAAGAAAGAAAGAAAGTAAATCATCTGTGGGGACTGGAGTTGGGGCTGAAAATATTTACGTGCCTAAATTGCCTTCTTAGGACTCATTTTGAGAAAATCCTCAGAATTTTGTACAACGATCTCAAATTTTATTTAATAATACACCCTCACGCACTGCCCTGCGATTCTGTAACTCACTTTTCGAACTCACACAGCGGTTTTCGCCGCGGCGGTCGCTCTCAAATCAGTCGTGAAGCAGTCATTTTATGATTTGGCATTCTGATAAACAATAAACTACAAGCTCCCACCTTTTCAATCGCAAAGCTGCACTCATGGTAGCAACTGGCACAACTCGAAATACGATTATTGCTTTTGAAATTCTGTTTACATAGACACAATAAATTTTCCATTGCGAGGCAATTGTTGCGAGCGAGGGAATGTTTAGACGAAGAAACTTTTTTATATTCTTTCGATAGTCGTACCTTCGAGACAAGAAACTCCATCAAAATGGGCCTTTATACGTCACGACCAGTCTCGCGATATCACGAATCGTGACACTTTCGTGTACGTATACGTATGATGACATTTTTGACAGATTTGTATAATTTAACACGCCAATATTATTTTCTTCTTTTATCAAAAAGTATATTAAGAAATCCAATATGAGGGGCCTCATAGCCTATTCTTATTAAGTCTTATTGAGTGGCAGCTAGGTGAGGGGTACCGGGTTCGATTCCCGGTTCGAGGGTAAGTTTTAATTTAATTTAAATTTGTTCTCGGCCTTTGGGAGGGTTGTGCGGTACCGGGCGAGTGCCTAAACCGTACATGGAGGACATGGTCGAATTTCTAAGGCAAGCACGAATTATAAAAATCTCATACTTGACGCTGGCTAATGCACAAACCGTGCCAGAGCCATAAAAAAAAATCCTTATGTGATTAACTGACCTGACTGTCTCTACTGCTGAAACATTTCTTCGTGTTCTGGAACTTTCCTCGAAATTTTTCCTCCGTTTTACATTTATTTATCATTTGCATTACTGCATCCCGTAAGAGTATACATGGCAAAATAATAAACATTATCACGTTTAATATGAACTCCATTGGCCTGAAATAGAGTTAATTTAAAAATCTCCGTTTCAGCGGGATTACAACGTGAGCTGTGAGAGAGAGAGAGGTGAGATTCAGAAAAAGAGTCTAAGCTCTCTCCCGTATGTCAAAGTGGCAACGGCCCCACTAAAGTGGATGCCCATGGGCGGCGAACACTGGCAGTTTTGTGCGTCCCGTAGGCTCGTTTCTCCCCCTATTTTATATATAATAAAAATCTAGCGATTCGGCTTATATATGTTAACGTAAAATTGTAAACACCGTTAGATTGTAATCTATCTCGCGAGATTATAAACTGTCGAAAGATTGTGAACCTCAACGAACTGCTTACAATTTAACGTATTATTATTCGGTAGATTGTACTACACTAACTTAGTTATCATTCAAACTTCTTTGGTCAATTACAGATTAATTTTACCTCCCAACAATTTCATATAACTACCGAATAATACTACATACCGAATAGTACTATATTTCTCAGTGCCGGATTAGGCCAGCGCGGGGCCTGTAGCAAATTCTGCCTATGGGCCCTTGGTTTGCTATAGGTTTTTAAGTTAAGGGTATTTAATAAAACAAAACTGTTTCAAATAAACTATTCTGGGTTTAATATGGGCAAATTTAGAGATAACACTATCAATATCGACTTCTTCAAGCAAATCATTCTCTATATTGAACAAAGTGAGATGATTAAGACGTTCTTGGCCCATCGAGTTCCTTAATTCATTTTTAATACCATTTAATATTGAAAAAAAAAACGCTCGCCACTAAATTAATACTTTTTTTATTACGGTCAGACAGGCGTTGGAGCGCGGGGCCCCTAAATTCGGGGGGCCCGTAGCATTTGCTACTCTTGCTATATGGCTAATCCGGCACTGATATTTCTGTATACTTGCAACGAATTGTTATAATTAAAGCATAGGTACAATAGGCACATCATTATACTACTAAGAATATTGTAAATACTGTATAAGTATTGTATATATGAATACTATTATAATAAACTTTACCCTCGTCACTTCTAAAAAAAAATATGTTTTACCATTACACCTAGGGAACAATGAAAATGTTTAGAACTGGCCAGTTAGAAACATTGCTAATGAAAACTTTTTGAATTTCAATTTTAGAACTCTTTGGTAACGTAATGTATTGGTATGTTATTTAAAGCTGGCGGCTTCAACACATTTACACTTTGTGCTTGTGTAGTGTCTGTGAATAAGCGCGAGGATGTCAAACTGAAATACAATCACAAATACATCATGAAAAGACTGTCCGTCTCTCTCGCGCTCGGTCAAGCTTATGAGTATAAAAGAGACAGTTATTGTTTTGCTTTTGCTACTGTTTATGTTGATCTTCACTGTACATGTTGATCTTTTTTCAAACATTACCAGGACAATCTCGTGAAATGGTGCACAATGTTTTTGATTATTTTAAGCATCTTAATAAAAACAGTTTAATGAAAAAATGTTATATTTAATTTGACATCAGATGCGACTGGAGTTTTTAAGAGAAGTATTGAAAGAATAGTTAGTGAAGTAAAAGTGAAGTGTGTTGAGCTAGATGGAGTTTATGTCGAAAAATGAAAAATTATTTACACAAACTACTCTTTTACGTTCTTGGTCGGGCTTAGGACTTTTGGATCCACCCTCGTATGCACATAATATTTATATGAATTTGACACATTTTCATTTATTTTACAACCCACCCAACCTTACTAAAACCAGAGTAGACTAAAATATATAGCTTGGCAAAAAAGTCATATTTTTAAACGTACTGTATAGTGAAATTAAAAATGCATTAGTGTGAGTACTGTGAACGCGCCAGCTTTCGATAACCGACCTATAACGATAAATGTAAATAGAAATCATAAGGCCGAAAAGAAGAGTTACAACTCTGTTTAATAAACATACTTGCTGACAAGACGCACTGTTCTCTTCTTGGTGTCTGGATGAACAGGCCACCCCTCCTTATCATAAACCACAGGTCGGCCTCTCAAAGAACTTTCATAGTACTGGTCAAGCTTTCGTGGTATCTTTAGGATACACTCCATTCCCATTAAGCCAACACATGGCAGGATTATCCCAATACAAGCCTTTAATAACCCTGAAAAGAAGCTATTGTCTATTGTCTTTGATACACGCGAGTTTCAATAAAACCTCTTTGATGAACCATTTTTTTAACTCGCTCACAGTCTTAAGAACAAAAATATCAATCTTTCTTCTTTTACAAATCTTTTACCTCGAGGGTCTTGTAAATAAATAAAAGGCTGTACCGTGTCTGTTACCATGGTAACCGTATATTTGACATCACATCGTTACCATGGTGACAAAAAAGTAAATCTATTATAACTCACCAAACATAAATAATAAAAGTAAAACGCCAATAACGATGATAAACATGTTAATTGTCACATCATCGGGATAGCAGGTCGAACGCACGCGTCTTTTCCCTTCATGAGGAGAAAAACCAGCTGCTAAAACATCCACATCAGACATATCACGGCATATTAATTTTGGATCATCACCTGAGAGTATATATACCAAAAATTAATTCATAAGAATCAGACAATAATTGCTTTAAATAAAGTTACTAATAATTTCTGGTACTAATGTCAAATACAAATTTTAATGTTAATTTATCTAAAACATCTTTTACATTTTAAATTCACTTCCCACTCTATGTCGCTGTAATAAAAAATATGCACAAAAATTTAAATTGGTCTCTTTTCATTAAACTTTTTTATCGTCTAACTAAAAGGTATTTTTTGATTAAGTTATCAATAAAGATATAAAGCATATAAAATTGCAAGTACTTCTAATTAATCAAAATAGAGTCTTGGGTTAATACGTGTATAGCATTTAAAATTGAAAGAAGTAACTACACGTGTGTCAGGACGTAATATAATTTGACCGCTTTGATAGTTATAAAAGTGAGTTCCGGAACCTCTGTAGTACTGAAGACATTATTAATAATGTTTGCTCTGAGGACAATATTAATGTTTGTTAAATTAAACTTATATTACCTAAACAAACGCAATCACAGTGCCAAACGCAAAAACAGCGATCGTTCTTTTTAATAGCTACATCTCTTGTTGCGACCGCTACTCCATCTCCATTGAGCAATGCAACTAAAATTTAATAACAAATGATAAATTCAGTGGCGGATTAAAGTGGCGCATAAAAAAATAAAAATAAAAAAATATATCTAAAAATTTAAAAAAAAATTAGGAGTGGACTACCTTTAACATTTAGGGGGATGAAAAATAGATGTTGTTCTATTCTCAGTTATACCCAATATGCACACAAAATTTCATGAGAATCGGTCAAGCCGTTTCGGAGGAGTTTTACCACACACACCGCGACACGAGAATTTTATATATTAGATATATTCCAACTTTCAATTACTTAATAATTGGCTGGAATCGACTCTTACAAAATCCCATTTCTAATAACATCTAACAACGATATTGGAATCGGAATCGTTAATGCAGTAAGGCCGTTTCTCCACCGCTCCGGTCCGGCAAACGTTAATGACCGATCCGATTTAGAAACTCACAACAGTACTTACGTACTTCTCCACTACTCCGGCATCCGGTTTTTAACGATCCGATAACTTGCTAGATCGGAACGCGGTGTTTTATCGGTCTAAGTATATCCAAGTATCCAAGAGGTTATAAATTATTATTCACAGGTTTATTTATAGTTTCTTTAATTTGAAAGAATCTGGATAACATGGACCAAACCAAATTATTTTGCTATTTATTTATATTTTTATACCATAGTATTAGTGAACTATTTATTAAGTAGATTATAATATTTTAAGATATAGAATATAAAAAAAGTAATAAACTTGCCAGGGCAATAAAATATTCAGAATTTAGAATGTTTTATTAATAAAATAAAGAATATGGGTTTTAGTTAATATAAGTGTTGCATGACAAATATACAAGTATCGATTATTGTCGGATCGGATAATATAGTGGAGAAGCGCAATCCGGCCTTCCGATCTTTTTCTCATGACTCATTCCGGTATCCGACGCCGGACAGGAGCAGTGGAGAAAGGGCCTTACGGTGGACCTTTGTTACAGAAACAATTTAATTTCTTACTTGAACAACGATAGTCGTCGTGAGATATCTCTAAGGGTAGTTCCATAATAAAGATATTTGTATGCATCGGTGGGATTAAAGTGTTGTTAGTATAAGATGACTCTTCAAATCCTTCTGCAATGCGCGGCGTGCATTCACGGGGTACGACACTTAAAAAATATAATTAAAAAGAATTATTATGAAATCTTATCAAACATATCATCACTTATTCAATTAATTTTTAACAAAATTATTATCTTTTTTTAACTGTTTTAAACATGTACCACGTAATAATTGTTTTCTAGTTACCCACAACACAGGGCCTCCCTAGTGTGGGGACTAGCGATATTTGAATTTTGTCATAAATAAAGTTTTTATTATTATTATTATATATAGAAAATACACACAAAAGGGTAACACATCGAAGCTTCTTGTATGTTAAGTGTATAGTTATTTTTAATATTTAAAACAGAAAATCTAGGCAAAGAATTATATCTTACAAATTATGTGAAGAGGAAAAATTACATAAGTTTATTTAAAAAAAAATTGCTATTGAAATATCGGAGTCTAATCTTATAATTGCATCAACAACAAAACAGCGTTAAAACTACTTTAAGTCCTTAACTTGTGAATTGATGCGTAATTTTCTACGCTATGCATAACTCAAAATTGCGACACTTGTCAACTGTCAAACGTCAAGCATTTGACAGCTAACTTGACTCAAATTTTTTGTCAATGTGATTTAATTTTCATTTGTTATTTTTGTATTAAAATATCAATTTACATACAATTAGGGATACCAGTAAAAATACCTGAAAAAAGCCGGAGCTAGTCCTGTATTTGTCACTTGCAGGTTGACGACAGATCGCACATCACGCGTGTCAGATACAATAGATGTCAATCTTGCCGAAGACCTATAATTTTGTTACCGTTGGAATTTAATATTTTTATTAAATAAAAAGTTTATACGTAAGTGAAGTATTTAGTAGCCTATCGTTATATAAATAAAGACCAGTGTTGGCCTAGTGGCTTCATCGTGCGACTCTCATCCCTGAGGTCGTAGGTTCGAGCCCCGGCTGTGCACCAATGTACTTTCTGCATTTAACATTCGCTCAAACCGTGAAGGAAAACATTGTGAGGAAACCGGCTTGCCTTAGATCCACAGAAGGCTGATCCTACCAACCTATTAGACCTATTTACTTGCCTATTAGATTGACATATGATCATGAAATAGATACAGAAATCTGAGGCCTAGACCTAAAAAGGTTGTAGCACCACAGATTTTTTTTATAATTAAGACTAAATTACTTAATGTTAACAGTCGCAAGAACTCTTGAATAGTATAGTATACTAGCGGATCCAACAGACGTCCTGTACGCGCGTCTTACATACAAAAAATATCTAATAATGTAAAATGTAAATCATTCTCAACTCCACTTGAACACACAAAACATTTCATCAAAATCTGTCCATCCGTTTAGGAGTTCAATTACAAACACATGCACAGAAGATTTATATATATACCAGCTGTTTATTTGCTGTATAGATAAATAACCTATAGTCGTATTTTTAATTAGACGAAGTCATCTGACGTTTACGTGTTGTCAGTTTTTAATGAAATAAAAATAGTGTTGTGACAAAGTAAAAACCCCTGAATTAATGACCGGTGATGGCACTAGTCGCCGCGCCGCGCTTTGTAATAAGACGTCAAAAAACTGATTGTAGATACATAGTACTAGTACCTAACTTATATCAGAGCACTTTTATACAATTTTGAAATAGAAATAATATTCTTTTATAGTTTGAAATGATTAACTATTCACACTCATTGTTCATTCATCTGATTGAACAAGAACTGAACGAATCACTATTACTTTAAATATGGCAACATTATTTTACAAAGTGACATTAGCTACTGTCAGTTGGCTTCGTCTAATTAAAAATACCACTATAGATACCGACTGCGCCATCTGTCGGGCTGATTTGTGAATCTAAACCATCCAGGGCGATACCCAAACGCATACAAAGAAATCCATTCAAATCGGTCCAGCCGTTTAATAGGAGTTCAGTGATATACACACGTGCAATAGAATTATATATTTAAGATGTAGATCCTCAATTACTGTCTTGCCTTCATTTATTATTTTTATATATTTGTAAAACTTAAAATTGGTACTCGATGTACCTAGAGGAAAAATCCTGTGTACATTACATTAGTTATAAATAAAAGAGAACATTTCCATTTGTTTAACGTTACGCCTAAAAAAATATATTCCATTTGATTGTTTAATTATAAAATTTAAAATTATTCCGACATGAAATAATTTTCGCGTTTCAATCGAAAACCTCCACTAACACGTGGTATTCTGGTATATAAATGTACCATTTGTTACGCCATTTTTTTTTAAACTACTTTACAACTTAGAAACACTATACATAATATAAAAAGCGTAAATTGCTAGCAGTTTTGATTATGCTACGCTTTATGAAATACCTTAGATACCATCTGTATCTATCAGCTTTCTTCGTAGCTATCTAACACCCGTCATAGATTGTGATGATTTGTACCATCGCACCGTATGTGGGTAAAAAATCTTTTGGCGTAAGATGTTATTGGGACTTCTTTGTTGAGAATTAGACTACAAATTTAACACAATACAAACCCTGGAATAATAAGTTTGTTCTCATCTGCTTTAACTTCCAAATCCATTTGCGTGCAATGACCGGTTTTTAGTGGTAATTTCATAAATCCATCATCTCCATGCTGCATTATGTTGAGATCCGCCATATTGCCAAGCATCAATGTTCTAGCGGTTTCTATAACCACGTGACGCTAAAAATATTTTCATGAAAGCAATATACAACGAAAAAGGCTCAATCAAAATTATAAAATCACCAACCTTAATCTAAAATAAATAATACAAACTAACAAAATAAACTAAAACCAAAAAGCTAGTGTTCATGAATGGCGATGATTACAAATCTATATATATATATAATGAAAATGGTCTTCGTTTGAGGCTCAATCACGCCTAAACCACTGATCGTATCGACATGAAACTACCACCATTCGATGCGAAATTTTTCCTAGATGGTTTATGGCTATTTATTTTATGGCGAATTCTAACGTTCCTTCATTTTTTTATTGCTGTTTTACTATTATGAAAATTTATCCATACGGACTTCACCGCGGAAAAATTCGGGGAGGCTTCCTAGAACCTCTAAACGTCAACATCTGTTAAAAACTCGATTTTCGAAATATTTCAATTTTCTTAGCGGGAAGTTAAAAAGAAGAATAATAAAAATATGAAAAAAAAAAAAATAATGAAACATAAAATTTATTTTAATTCGTCCAGCAAAGCGGGCGCGAAACGGCTAGTCTAAATATATAAAAATAAAACCCGTTTTACGTTGTCACGACATAACATGAAAACGGCTTGACCGATTTGTCTAATTTTTTTTTATAATATACCTTGAAGTACGAGGATGGTTCTTACGGAGAAAAATAAAAAAAAATTGAGTGAAAAAGTCTAAGAACAACACTTTTCTATATTCCCATACAAAATATTCGTAATAATACTTAAAAGTCAATTTGAACTTTAATACCATAGCATAAAGTTCAAGTATTAGTGGAGGGGTTCCGGGAAGGTAAATTTTTATTTTTTGACATAATGTATTTGTTGTCTTATAAATTTTTTTTTATCTTACTAGCTAGACCGGTGTCCCGAATAGCAGAATAAGTATTTTAAACAAATAAAGAATCGAATGTTAGGCGGTACGATGTTCGCCAGGCCAGCTAGTGTAAAATAAATACAAGAACAACAAAAGTCACAGTAGAGCAGGAGAAAATTGCTTATGGATGGTGTGTTAAATTACCTGTTTCCTCTTAATATCTGTGAGATTCAAGTCTCTCAAACCTTCTTGTTTTGATTTGACAACAATAACATCACTGATTGGCACTATTATGAATTCACCATTATTATCTGTAATATCAACAATTTTTTTACAGACGCTGGGATAAAAGGAAGAGTATCGGATGAGTCTGGTCATCAATACACTGGTAGTTCGACGTATTCCCATCGGGAGTTGATAGGGGCGATTATTTGCGATAGCTTTTATAATAATGAAACAACGGTGGACGTTGACTAACTTTAATTCATAATAATAATAATAATAAGTCATTTAATCATTTAGGTACAATTTGTACTCTTATGCATGTCAACTCCCCATCTTACAGCGGCACTAGTGCCCACACATTGTCATCGTCTATAAATTCCCGAACAGTGTAATATCCTCCCTTTGTTAGGGTTTTCTTGATGCAAAGCTTAAACTCATGTATCGGAAGTTTGGTTACACGGTCCGGAATCTTGTTAAATATCTGTATACATTTCCCCATAAATGAGTGAGCAGTTTTATGAAGTCTGAAAGCTGGAAAATCAAGTCTATTCCTACTTCTTGTGTTTAAATTGTGACAGTCACTGCGCTTTATAAATTTATTAATGTTTTTATAAACGTACATAATATTTTCATACACATATTGGGAGGCAACTGTTAAAATACCAATCTCTTTAAATAATTCTCTTAGCGAGTCACGCGGTTTTAATTTGTATATAGCGCGTATTGCTCTTTTTTGTAAAACAAAAATATCTTGAATATCGGCCGCTGAGCCCCACAACAATATACCATATGTCATAACACTATGGAAGTAACTGAAGTATACAAGCCTCGCCGTTTCGACATCAGACATCCATCTAATCTTTCTTATCGCAAAAGCAGCCGAACTAAGTCTTGCCGATAGATTTGTAATATGGGGCTTCCATTGCAAACGAGAATCTAGAGTGATCCCTAAAAATACAGTTGAATCAACACATTGAATTATTTCCTCATTAATATTAATGTTTGTACTGACCTGTTTTACGTTAGGCAAAGAAAATCTAATACATTTTGTTTTATTAGAATTTAGTAACAAGTTATTATAAGTAAACCAACACATAACTCGGGAAAGGGCATCATTTACCTCGTCAAAATTTATTGCGTTCCTACTGATTTTAAAAATAAGAGATGTATCATCTGCAAATAATACCGTTTCACATAAGTTATTTATATAAAATGGCAGGTCATTTATGTAGATAAGAAAGAGCAACGGCCCCAATATCGACCCCTGAGGCACACCCATGAGAATAGGAGCTCCTAAAGACTCTGCTTTATTTATAACCACTTTTTGTAATCGGTCACTCAAGTATGAATTTATTATTTTTATTGAGTTTGCTGAGACGCCATAATACTGTAATTTTCCCAATAATGTTTTATGCTCTACACAGTCAAAAGCCTTGGACAGGTCACAGAAGACAGCTAAAGCATCCTGTTTATTTTCCGAGGCATCGAATATTTGCTTCATGAGCTCCACACCCGCATCCGTACTACATCTACCCTTAGTAAAACCGAATTGTCTATCATGAAATAGTTTATTTAATCTAAAATGTGAAAGCAATTGATTATGAATAATTTTTTCAAATATTTTACTTAGAGTTGGTAAAATTGATATAGGGCGGAAATTCGTGGGGTCCGATTTGTCTCCAGACTTAAATAAAGGAATAATTTTACTATATTTCATGAGATTGGGAAAAACCCCATCATCGATACATCTATTAAAAATAATCGTTAGATAAGGAGAAATATTTCCAATTATTGGTGCTATTACAGCTACTGATATGCCCCATAGATCTTCTGTTTTCTTCTTATTCAACGATCTAAATGCCTTTACAATAGAATCCGTGTTAATTTTATGAAAATCGAATGCACTACTATTTTTATTTGTGCTAGACGTTAAAAGTGAAAGCGCGAATTGCGTAGATGAATTCAGTTTACTAGTGATTCTTGCAGGGATTTCAGAGAAAAAGGACTCCATAGCATTTGCGACCGCTGCATCTTTTTTTATAATTTTGCCATTAATATTAATTTCAAAAGAGCTATCTTTAAATGAAGTTTTACCAGTTTCTTGATTAATAATGTTCCAAGTGGTCTTAATTTTATTGTCCGATTTTTTTATTTTATTACTCAAATAATTTGCCTTTGCTATATTACAAACTTTTTTAAATATTTTTGAATAATTTCTGACATAGTTTATAAGCGACTGCTCAGTAGAAATAGACTTTTCATAATATAGATCATACAATTTTCTTCTACTAACGTAAATACCTGGTGTGGCCCAGTCACAGAATTTCATTTTAGAGTTTAAAGAAACAGTTTTTTGTTTAAATATGCTAGCAAATTCTATGCTTATTTTGAAAAAATATTATCCAAGCAGGTAGCTGATAGGGGGGTAATCCTAGTTGGTTCAAAGAAAGAATATTGTAGATTGAACGACCCAAATAAATTAGTAAATCTACTTGTATATGTACTAGAAACTAAAATATTTAAATTGAAATCCCCACAGACAACCATCTTTTTGTTATTTTTACTTATAATATTAAGAACATTTTCCATAGAAGACTCAAACAGATCATAGCTTCCAGAAGGGGGTCTGTATACACACACAATTATAAATTGTTCAAATTCCACACAAGAAATTTCTATCGTTTGTTCAATGGAATGTTTTATTATGTCTAATCTTTCTTTATATTTGATATTGTTTTGTAACATTATTAATGACCCACCTCTAATTGCACATTCCCTAGTAAATGCACTAACAATTTTATAATTTTCAATACAATCTAATAATTCATTTTTTTTTAACCAATGCTCTGTGAGACATAATACATGGATATTCTGACTGTTTAAAAACAAAGAGATTTCTAGATTCTTTCCAGAAAAACCTTGTATATTCTGGTGTACTATTTTAAGGTTGCTAGAGGCCTTCTCTGTTGTCTTATTATTTAATTTAAATATTTAATTTGGGACAAGCATTTATGTGCATCATAGTTAGATTGCTCAATAGGGGCAACTATTTCATGACTAATTTGCTCCAAGGGAGCACTGTCGGAACTCTGCTGCTGTATAAAGGCATTGTCTAACCTAATAATAGAAGACTGCTCAAATAAAGCAGATTTAGCAGCCAAGTTCTTGGCTGAAGTTAGTAAATAAAAGCTTAGCGTTACTGCTAATTGTTTTTTACCAAATTTAGATAGAAACAATCAATCCTTTCTTAAAAAAAAGCTGTTGTCAACAAATGACAATTTATTTATGTCAATTATATTTATTTTGTTTGAATAATACGATAAACTATCCAATGTCACATTTAATTTGTATCTTAAATTATTTTCCTTCTGCGTCAAACTCTTACTATAGGGAAATGTAAACATTACAATGTTTTTAACTTCAACACTTTGAAGATGGTCAAATAGTTTTGTTATAGATTTTTTATTTGCATTCTCCCTATTTCCTATAATAATTATTAAATTGTCATTTTCTCTAAACTTAAATTTTAATATTTTTTCAGACATTTCATTTAAAGAAATGCCAGGCATACAATAATTACTTACACTTTGCCCCATCTGGTTCATCGAAATGTATCCCAAATCTTTTCCCACTTCATCGCTAAACATAACATAATTACTGTTTGTTTTTAAAGAAACATTTTCTTTTTTGTTAACATCATTATTGAGGCTAAGCTGTTCAGAGATTGACGGCTCACACACTGACATAGACCATTCAAGTTGTTCCAAGGCAACCAGGCCTGGTGCGAGGGAATCCACCAGGTTAGTATTATTCAGGTGGTGATTGAGGTTCAGTGTGTATTCCCTCATGCTCCTCTTAGAAGACAATGCATTATATTTATGTGTAATGTTTGCCAGAGACACTTGTAAGCACTTTATTTTATCATTTAATAATAATATATTACATTCATACATTTCTTGATTTTCCTTAATTTGTTTGGAATATGATTCTATCTTGTCAATTAATGCTATATGCTGTTTTTTATTTTTTAAGCCATTTAAATAGCTTTTTTGTATCTTAATTAAACATTTTGTCTTTTTGATAATTTTATTGTGTTTAAAGTATTTCCTAATTTTTTTCCTGCTGCATTCAATACTCCTACCAGCTTCTATCTTGCTTGTGTCACTTAATGAGTAATTTAATGAGACAGCAGGATTTATATTGTATACTGCAGACATCATATTTGGAGCACTACTGACTAATTCCTCAAAAAGACTGTGGTTTTGAGAGGTAGTCCAATTTAACTTATCTGTTTCCAACTGACTTATGCAATTGTTTGCTTCTTGTAGTTGTTTTTCCAATTCAGCAATGTGCGTGAGGGTCTGCTCATACTCACTATTGCATTGGTCAAACCTGTCTATTATATACTGCAATTTATTCCTCTCATCGATAATATTTAAATTTTGAGTATGCAAATCAGCCATTTCTTTCTTTAACTTTATGTTGTTTTCAAGGACATCCAACATTTCTTTTTCACTGTCATCCCGTTCTTTAAGCAATTGCTCAACCAACTCCTTGGAGACCTTCAATTCCTGCAGAACCCGTTGGTATTCCTCCTGGTGAGCTAAGGCCTTAATTCAATGACAATCATACATAGACCCACAAAGTAGTCCTTTGCTAGGTGAGGGGTACCGGGTTCGATTCCCGGTTCGAGGTCAAGTTTTAATTTAATTTAAATTTGTTCTCGGCCTTTGGGAGGGTTGTGCGGTACCGGGCGAGTGCCTAAACCGTACATGGAGGACATGGTCGAATTTCTAAAAAAGGCAAGCACGATTTATAAAAATCCTATACTTGACGCTGGCTAATGCACAAACCGTGCCAGAGCCATAAAAAAAAAAGTAGTCCTTTTGTTTATAACGAACTAGATGTCGCTAGTAGTACATAAACATTATTTTGATACATATTTAACAGCTTTTCAGCCCTTTTTTTCAGTATTCCCGAAAAAAATACAGTGTAAAATCTTTATAATTCAGTATAACTTAAATTTGTTTGGTTTAACACAAAACCCATACATTAATCCATACTTTATAACACAACAGCCATTGTCTATTACGAAGAAATATTTTCATATTTATACATCAACAACATACTGTGCAATTGTTTTTATAATCAGCTTACAAAACTAAGAAATGAGGTGCCGAAATTTCTAAAGGTACGTACAGACTATATAACATAACATGTTATACAACATTGCTATACAACATGTTTCAGATAATGTGGACACTGAATGTTATAAAACATGTTATAATAACATGTTATTGATATGTATGCTAGGACGAACCCAGCATCTACGTTTTTTAGTTTTTATTTTGTTATTTAAAATGGTTATATAACATTGTTATACTGCATTGTTATTCTAATGTGTACAGTATAGTTTTATGTTATAATGTTGAATAACAAGGTTACATAATGTGGACGTGTTATAAAACACAAGTTATATAATATGTTACATAGTCTGTACGCACCCTTAAAAAGACACCCGAGGTCATAACAGCCTTCTCGCCTTTGTTATTGTTAATTACATTAACACGTGTGCCATTATTCTTAGATTACATTGCCTATCATAGCAATACACGTCAGACAAAGTTATGTGTTTCGAATAATTTACCTATTGATTGTAATAAAATTAAAAATTATTGTATTTTTTTTAATTTGGTTATTTTTCTCTTCTGTCCGTATAACGAAAAAAAATGCTCGGTCCATTGAAATTTGTTTTAAAGAGTTTACACTTTATCAAAAAAATATTGTTTTTATTATTAATTTTTACCGATAATTATATACACAGCGTATCATCACCTCACTTTATAAAACAATTAAATATTTGATTAAAATTAATTTTTTCATGCGTTTTTGACTTAATTTGAACAAAACTAAACATGATAACTAAAAAGTGGTTAACGCTGGAATGGATTAATATTTAAAGTACCATAACACCATTTATTATTTATATTATACACGATGGTATCTCGTGCTCTCGAAACAGTAATATTTATTTATTTATTTACACTTCGTTGCAAATAAAAGAAACACAATACATAAAAATTATAAGGGATGCAACGGGCGGCCTTATCGCTATTAAGCGATCTCTTCCAGGCAACCCTAGTTAAAGAGAAAAACTTAGAACAAAAGAAACATGATGCGTGCGAGAAGTGCAGAACCAAATGTTATATAAAATATATATATATATATAGAACCTTAATCTAAAGTAATACAAAAAAAATATTAATAACAGACTAAAAACTTAAAAGTAATCTTACAAATTCATGAACAGCGAATAGTGATGCATATGTTCTTTAACCATAATAACGTATTTAAATTTGTCACTTACTAATATTTATATCTTTTGGAAGTATATTTTCTCGCGCATAGTTTAATGGTAGGACCAAACACAGGCCACCGGAAGGCAAATCGAAATCTTCTCTTTTCACGACATCCTTGGTAAGAAAACGTACACTCATATCTTGATTTTTCCATAAAGGATCTAAAGTGCTAACACTGAAACAAATGTTTTATTATACAAGTACCACTCTCATTTGTAAAATAGACTTTTGACATAGGGGAGTCATAAGCTTTGGTCTGGTGATCATGACCAGCGGTATGCGTTGCCGGACACTCAATCATATGAAAAACGTCGAGAATGTTCTCTTGTTCCGTCGCAGTATGCGTCGGCGGCGAGGGACAAGCGCGGTGAAGTGGGGAGGTGTACTGCCGCACAGCGCGGCGTCATTCTCGGTTCAACGCTGCGGTATGCGGTGTGCGTCACGGGTGTGCGTCACTGCGTCAATATGGAATTTACAGAAAAAATTATCATGTTCACGTCTACCTTGGTAGCCGCGGCAAAATCAACTGACCACCTCTCCGCAGGGACGCTAAATGCTGCGTCGTGACGCTGCGTTGCGGCGCATACCGCAGCGTTGTGCGTCATGATCACCAGACCAAAGCATTAGATAGAATGAATGTGACTCTGAATTTGAGATTCTCGGGATTTTTTTTTTATAGATCAGGGGGCTAACGGGCAGGAGGCTCCGCCCGTTTTAGTGATACCGCCGCCCATGGACACTCTCAATGCTAGAGGGCTCGCGAGTGTGTTACCGGCCTCTCAAGAATTGGTACGCTTCTTGAAGGACCCTAAGTCGAATTGGGTCGGAAATACTTCAGTGGGCAGTTGGTTCCACAAAGTGGTGGTGCGCGGCAAAAACTGTCTTGAAAAACGCTCAGTTGTGGGTTTTAAGCTTCAAATCAGGGCGTGTATTCGATTTTTATATCTACGTGCGAAAAGCGACGAAGAAAAACACGCAGAAAGAAAGACCGATTGGAAAATAGCAGTGTATTCCAGTGGTAGTGTTGGCCTAGTGGCTTCAGCGTGCGACTCTCATACCTGAGGTCGTAGGTTCGATCCCGGGCTGTGCACCAATGGACTTTCTAAGTGCGCATTTAACATTTGCTCGAACGGTGAAGGAAAACATCGTGAGGAAACCGACATGTCTTAGACCCAAAAAGTCACCTACTTGACTATTAGATTTCAAAATGATCATGAAACAGATTCAGAAATCTGAGGCAAAGACCTGAAGAGGTTGTAGCGCCACTGATTTATTTATTTTTACACGCTTTATATTAGCTTCACCTGTATGTATGTATGTAACCGACTCCTTCGGACTCGATTTTGACCCACTTTTAACGGACAGATTTAATTCAAACTTTGCGCACCTGTCAAAGATCGATGACAATGCAATAATCCGAAAAAAAAAATTTTTTTTAACTAAAAATAAAAAATAAATAATAGTTAAAAAAAACTAAAAAACAGGCTTTTAAAGCACATCAAAATAAAAAGTGAAAAATAATTCCTAATTTAGGCTGAAAATGGTAATGAACAAAAAATACTGGTATTATTGTGAAAAAGCGTGGGGCGCTCTGTGCCATATTTTTCGTCTATCGAGCAATTAGTTTTTTAAAACTATTATTTATTTTTTATTAATTCACAACCATTAGTTACTCGTCAGCTGCTGCACTCCAAGTGTGGTGGAAGTGCTTTCATCAATTGATAATTTAAAATTACCTTGCGATTTCGCGTTTAGTCAAATCATTCCACATTATCTTCCCTTCCAGTGTCATCTTCTCATAAACTTCTATTTGAGATTTGTACCAAAGTTCAGCATTACCAATTTCATATAAAACATATTGATTGTCGTGTGTATTATTTCTTTTGTTTTTCCCAATTCGATTCGGTTCTGCGGCGTCTTGAGACAATCTTTTGTTTTTATCAGGTATCAAAGACTGGTGTTCGGTATTTTCAAAATATGACATTTGGGCACTGTCATCTAAAATAAAGTATATTTTTTAGAAGTAGGCGTTCTTTAGGCGCATGAGGGTAAAATTGTTACGGAACGTCACGAAGATGTGCAGCGTTTTTTGACGTGACAACGTCTTATAATTCGATGGAGCCGGCTGCACGCACGAAAAAACATGACTCATGCGGCGTTATCTCGCTCTGAGGCGTTCCATTTAAGGCTAGAAGTGCAAGCGAGAGCGCCGAGCGACAAAGAGGCACAATCGGCCTCCGCGTTCGACAGCGTTCTTTCGTTAAAAATTGACATAATTGTATTTATGCGTATCAATTCAATTGTGATTTTCATTTACAAATTTTATTCAAATTTTATTACATTATCAAACAAATAAAATTAAAATTTTCTTTTGAAAAATACAACCATTCCATCAGTATTTTCTTATGACGTTGTCACGTTCAACTATCGTCAGTAAACCGACTTTAGAGACAACTAATTTTTATCTTTAATAAAGATGTGCTAGTATAATATTGTTTTTTTTTTTTTTTTTTTTATGTAATAGGAGGCAAACGGGCAGGAGGCTCACCTGATGATAAGTGATACCGCCGCCCATGGACACTCACAATGCCAGAAGGCTCGCAAGTGCGTTGCCGGCCTTTCAAGAATTGGTACGATATTTTCTTGAAGGACCCTAAGTCGAATTGGTTCGGAAATACTTCTTATTGTGGTGCAATATATTCATATTTGAACACCGATGGTGTTTTTAAAACATATCAATATCATTTTTTTATTAATAACCAAATAACCATTTTTTTGTAATAATAATCTCTCATCTTCAAAGCAGCGTTCGTTTGACAATGAAATTTATAAATATTTCGGTTTATATACAACTTTTTTTTTTAATGAACAGGAGGTAAACGGCAGAAGGCCCATCTGACGTTAAGTGATATCACCGCCCATGGACACTCTCAATGAGAGCAGCCAGAGGGTTCGCAAGTGTGTTGCCGGCCTTTTAAGAATTGGTACGCTCTTTTCTTGAAGGACTCTAAGTCGAATTGGTTCGGAAATACTTCAGAGAGCAGCTGCTTTTAGTCCGGTAGAGATAGCATTACTAAACGTGATTTTGAATCAATAACTGTTATTTACGTTGCATACTTGAATCTCTATGTAAAATTACCTGAGAAGGCACTTGTATCCATATGATAGATATCACTATTATCTAGACTGTCATACTTTGTAGACGTTTTGTCCTCGGATAATTTCTTGTGGAGTAAATGCTGCAAATCAAAACTCATCATTTTCCTTTGTTCATGCAAAGACTGATCGAACAGAAATACGGATCTAGTGAGTGGACTAGAGATGAGACATCAAGACATCATATGCACTTCAATTCATTGGGGTGACAAAAAACTGAGCTAACTATAGGTATATAATTGAGTAAAAATTGAACCGGTTTCAGTGTGGTTCGTAGTTGTGGTTGTGGCTTCAGTGACTTTCACCCTGAGGTTGTAGGATCGATCCCCGGCTGTGCACCAATGGACTTTCTTTCTATGTGCGCATTTCAACATTAGCTCGAACAGTGAAGGAAAACATCGTGAGGAAACCGACATGTCTTAGACCCAAAAAGGCGACGGCGCGTGTCAGGCACAGGAGGCTGTTCACCTACTTATACTTATACTCGGAACAAACGCAGGCTGCAATTTCCCGTACTAGACTATCTAAAGTTAGTAGTTCTTTTTTGGGAAAAGGGATCTCTTATTTAATAAAATCCTAGAGGCTCTTTTATCTCTGCCTTTTAATAAATTTAAGAAATGTATTAAAGAAAAGCTCTGTAAAAAGGCTTACTATAAAGTTAACGATTATTAGTTGATAAAAGGGCTACTTCTAATTAATTTGCGATATTTGTTTTAAATAAAGTGTTGTTTGATGATTTGCTATTTTAAAAGAGTACCGAGAGTTTTTTACTCTGTCTTCTTTGCCGATGAGTAGAGATGCCTACAGATTCAAATTTAATGACGTGGAATAAGTGATACCTGTATCTTATGTTCAATAATAAACATATTTTATTTATATTTATTTTTTTAATTGCCTATTAGATTGAAAACTGATCATGAAACAGTTTCAGAAATCTGAGGCCCAGACCTAAAGAGGTTGTAGCGCCACTGATTTATTTTATAAATTGAAAGAAAGCGCGAATATATCCGTGAGTTAATTATTTACTAGTCTCTCTGTGAACACGATTGCTAAAGCTAAATGTGTTTCTATAAATCAAAGACAAAATTAATTTAGATTTCACGAGATTAGACTTACACTTCGACTTTCCTTTTGAATATTAGAACCAAATACTCCCGTTACTATCTGAAACCATAGAAAAAATCTTTTACTTTTCCGGCAAATACCGCAGCCAAAACTAAATTTAGTAGATCTAGAGGTTACCTCCTACAATCTCATTTTACCTCTTTATTTGTGAAGTTGGAAGGTAATCTTGGGGGTAAACGCTCTCAGCCTTCAATCTCGGCGCGGAAATCATCAACCAACCATATAATAATTAAGCCTCATTTATTCCTTGAAAAATTTACAAAAAGTTACAAAATATACACACACACACACACACACACACAAAATACACACATTCATATAAACATATCATACATATCATATACATACATATATATTTTTTTTTGTTTTTCCAAGGACCTCTTATTGAGTATAGGCCTCCTCCAATTGACTCCATCTCTCTCTGCATTTTTCTCCCAATTCTTTCCACCAACTTTCTTTTCACCGACCAACCATATGTCACACAATAATTCTTTCAATCAACAGAACGCTAACAAAAAATTTGAATAATATTGTACTTACTTCCAATCTCCGAATTTTATACAATTGAGAAGGGTTTTCTCTCCGTAGACGTAATATGTATGGGTTTAAGAGCCTTATGCGTTTATTGTGAGCGTCTAATACGTGTTCAATTGGTATGAATTCATCACCCGTGGTTTTCTGAAATGAATAATCTCATCAAACGATTTCTTTTTCAGAAGGATCACCTGATGTTAAGTGATACCCATGGATTCTCTCAATGTTAGAGGGCTCGCAAGTGCGTTGACGGCCTTTTAAGAATTGGTTTTCTCTTTTCTTGATGGATCCTAAGTCGAATTGGTTCGGAAATACTTCAGTGGGCAGCTGGTTCCACATAGTGGTGGTCCGCATTAAAAACTGCCTTGAAAAACGCTCAGTTGTGCAACGACGGACGTCGATATGATTCGGATGGAAAAAAGTTTCAAGTGGTTAAAGTTTCTCCGAGAATCACTCGTCAAATTACACAATCATGGAGGAATCATCATTAATTTGACGAACGATTAAACGCCAATTCACATACCAATCTATGGATATTGGATACCAATATCGATAGACTTGGCTGCATTTTACGGCTGTTCCCTAATCAGATAAAAATTTATCAGATAGCAGCTCGTTTATCAGATAAAAATAAAGTGAAAATTTCTAGAGCACGCCTGGATTGTACGTAATTTTAGTTATACACTCGCTGCTACAACCATTTACAGTCAATGCTGCTGATCGGTAACAATTACTTTGATTGACTTTAGGCGGGGTTCAGAGAGATGTGTAACGCTGTGAGACAAGAATAAATACATAAATCTAAGCAAAAGATTAGCGAAAACTAAATACTGTTAAAATCTGTTAAAACTACATCGAGGGGACCACTCATATTTGGTTGTAAAAACCGATAGTCGTAACAGCCGATGACGTTGTTATTAAGATAATACAATATAATTCAGCCGGGACCTTTGATTTTGGTCAATATAACCTGGTATGTTTTTCTAAAAGATGTCGTCGTAAATGGTTTTGACTGTATTTCAGACGTTTGCGGTGGATGTTTCTACGGTTGCATGGTGCATGGGCAGTATTGGCCCAGTGGCTTATCGTGCGACTCTCATCCCTAGGCTGAAGTATCCGGCTGTGCACCAATGGCATCTGGCTTGACCATGAAGAAGAACATCGCGGGGAGACCGGCCTAAGACCCAAAAGTCAGGCACAGAAGGCTGCTCATCTACTTGACTATTAGAAAAAAACAAATAATTACGAAATCGCAGAACTAAAAGGTTAGCCCCACTTGTTGTTTTTGGTTATTATCTATGGTTGATCCAGATAATACAACTAAACACTTACTGATGGAATATAACACAGTTTCACGGTCACAGCGAGTTTCTTTTTACAATTACGGAGTATATTGTGCTTCAAAATTTCTTCACGTTGAAATCTTATGTGTTCATTATCGGGAGAGGAGATAACTTCCTTAAAAAAGCGAATAAATGCAATAGAAATCTATAAAAATTACGTGGTGTGCAGACTGGCGGTTTTGTTTTGGTCGCTATACATATTAGAGAAGAAGATTTTTATATGTTACTAGATGACCCCGTGAACTTTGTTTCACCAACATCTATTTGTGTCAAAACTTTAAAAAAAACCCAAAGAGATCGGACCTCATACAGCAAACTACATTCTAATACTATGAAACACATATTTCTGAAAGAATATACAAATAAATCACAACCAAGTGACAATTTTTTATTTCTAAAAAACGTCCAATTTCCCAACTAAGAAAGTGTTTTTATTGTAAAATTCAGTTGTAGTTTTTAGAATTTTTCTTTGATTGTTATTTACGTTTCCCATCGTATAAACCTTCCGTGACCTTCCACAAATATTTCAAGATCAAAATTAGCCAAATCGGTCCAGCCGTTCTCGAGTTTTAGCGAGACTAACGAACAGCAATTCATTTTTATACATATAGAAGAAGAAGATAGAAGATAGAAGATGTTAAATATGTTTGAAATGGTTTGTGAAACTGCTGTCTGCTACAAACCGGCCCATGTATAGTTTTTTAGAAATTGTCTGTATTAGTAATTACAAAAAAGTGTGTATTAAATAATTATAAAAAAAAAAAAATCTAAATGATATATTCATTTAGGTTCACTTATGAACGTCAATAAAGAAATACATATGAAATGCTAAATGCTTCTAATTTAACATTTACGGCCATTTCTCAAATCAAGGGCGTAGAACGGACGAGAAGAACTG